>NW_004949108.1:6870801-6885729 GCF_000317375.1 Microtus ochrogaster | reverse complement strand
CTCCCCTCCTCTCCCCTCCTCTCCTCTCCTCTCCCCTCTCTCTTATATATCGATGAGACACCAAATCAGTCCTTGACTGTGTGTTACTTGGCAGTTACATCTGAGGCCTCTGGACACAGACAGAAGGTAAAGATGAAATCTGCTTGCCTTCTGCTCTCCTCATTTCCCAACATTCCGGGCCAGCATTTTGAAATCTGTGCTCTAGATTTGTTACCTCTAGGACAGGGCGGTCACTGAAGAATTACAGTTGAGGGAGCTCGAATAATTAGGCAAAGCAATGCGTGGTCATAGGAGGCAAAACCAAAGAGAGCCATGAACATTATCTGCATGATGGCAGAACAGCGGAGTCCAGAGGATAGGACTGCAGAAAGGGGCACGTATGAAAATTCTGGTTCTCAAGGCATGCCGGGTGGGGTTACTTACTTTATAGTTAGCTATTTAAAGATAATTTGCTGACTTGGATATCTTCCCATGTCTGTCACATTTTTTTTTTCAGATGTTAAAGTGTCTGATGACTCTGGGGAAGCCTATGATAGGCCTGGAAACAGCTAACCACTCTGTAAGTGCTCTTGAGTGGCATCATCCAAAGTGATGGTTCTCTTTTCTCCATCAGACCTCATGTGCTAAAGTGTCCTAAGTCAGAAAATGACACAATCGGAGGAAACTCTGTTTTGTACGTTCTAGCCCCACCCTCAAGCCTTGCTGTCCTCATAGACTATGTTTGAGGCAGCTTTTCTCTCCTGCACTTCCTCTTCTCTTCCTAGTCTGTCTTCCCCCTCCCTCCCTCTCTTCCCCAACCTTTTTTACCTTTCAAGAGTCCTTCTTCCTTCACCCTCCCCATTCCTCTCACCTTCCCTTCCTCTTTCTCCCCTCCCCTCCCTCTATCTTCATTCCCTCCCTCCTTCCCTACTCCCCCACCCTCCCTCTCTCCTTCCCTTTCGCTTCCTCCCTCTATCTCTCCATGCCTACTCACTTCCTCCCTTCTTTCTTTTTCTAGAGCAGAGGAAGGGATTTTTCCAGCACTTTGTAAAATGCATAGTGGTTATGTCCTGGCTCCTCCCCTTTGCTTTAAGCCCAGATTCTGCTTCCTGGCTCTTCCACTGACTCTTGCTGAAAGAATTGGTTCGGCTCCTATCATGCCAACTGCTGAACATGTATACCTGGTCTGTAGCTGAACTTCTGCCTCCTACCTGCTTCTTACAAATTCCTTCCTTAGCAGCCTCCCAAGTGTACCTGCCATGCCAGGCCTGTGGAAGAGACTCAGACTCACTGAGCAGCTTAGCATCTCAGAAACCAATGGATCAGCAAAGTGAAATCTTACTGAAAAGAATGCCCTCCCCCATCCATGGGAAGCCACTCATTATCACTTCAGAATGTTTCTGTAGTTTTCTACACTGAACAACTACTTCTCCAAACTGAGAAGGCTGATAGGAAACAATACAGTAGAAACATAGCTGTGGTAGAGTGGGCGTTCCTCCCCAAATTCCTACCCTTCCACTCAAAATTTACTCATGCTTACTGTGAGAAACATGACAAAATAAAAACAAATGAAACATTGGGCAGTAGAAAAGTCTTCGCCAGAGCTGGGGAGATAACATGGTGGTTGAAGTGCCTGCGGTTGCAGCATGAGGACCTGGAAAGGATCCCTAGTCCTCAGGTCAAGGCTGAGCCTGACAGATACCTGGAACCCTAGCATTGGGTGGCAGATTTGGATCTCATTGGTGGGTTCCTGGAAGGCATTGGCCAGTTGGCTTAGCTGAATCAATGAGCTCCAAATTCAGGGAGATAAAGAAGGTCCAGCGCAGTTAAGGAAGACACTCCTCTTTGACTTCTGGCATCCATGTGTGAGTTCATACATGTGCACGTGCCCCCACATGAGCAATTTTACATAACACATGTGCGCAGGCACGCCCACACACATGACGTTCTTTATAACTTAGCTTGCATTGCAACAAAGTAAGCTATTAATTTCAGTAATCAATGAATAGTTGATAAAGACAAATGGACCCCATGTTTTTAGATGCACATTAGTATTAGCTCATATCATCTCCTTTTCCTTCTCTTCTGCACACGTAAGTGTATCTCGGTTTCTTTGTCATTGAGTAGAACTGTAAGATTTGTCTCAAGGTGACAACTGGCCTCCCAGGTGGAAGCACTGTAAAGCCAGCTTGCACTTCTCTCGCCTTTGACTCTGTTCCCTTTCATGGTAGGGTATGAAGCCACGTGAATGGGCTGGAATTAGTGGTTGAGAAGCCACACCAGTGTCACTCTGCCCTGCACTGTAATGTGCACATGTGAAATATGGATATAAGTGCCATATTCCCAAAGTTTCAGAGTTGTTTCCTATGGTATTACCCAGCTTTCTCTGAGCCATGACTCTCCCCAGGGTGCTGGTTGATATACACAGACTTTCATTGGGAGCATCCATGCTTCTAAGCAGGATGTTCATCCTTATCTACATCCTTTACTCTTCTCCTTTGCAAACCATGGGGCAGAATAAAAACAGCAGCACATCCATATGTCAAAAGAACGTGGCCACTTTTTGACTTCTCTTGTCTGAGAGGTCGGTGACTCTGTGCCTTGTGTGGTCCTGGATAGAAGTGTGTTCTGGTTCTTTCCCCCTAGGAAACTGTGAGTGGCATGCAGAAGTGGAGAGGGTCACCACATGGCCGCTAACGTGATTAATTAAAGTGTTTAGTATAAATGGCTGGTAGTATTTAGTCGTCCCTTAGAGGGATTAAAGCTGGTTAAACATATGGGTGGAGGGTAGATTAATGAATGAGTCAGCAGCAGTGAAAGGGGGTAGGTTATTTTTCAGTGGAGCAGTTAATAGACATCCCTACCTCCACATTACATGCGAGGGATCTCAGCTTAATCCTTTAAATGCTTTCACCATCTGTAATTAGGTAATTAGTTTGGGGAGAATTGTAGCACATGTAGAAGGAGAGAGGAAAACAACAACTGCATATGAATAATGACGAGCTGTTTATTTCATAGCAAAGCGATGCTGTTTGATTCTCGACTGGCTCCGCATTGTATTGGTCCCAGGATTGATTCTGGCCTTCCAGAGATCAAGGAGGACTGCATTGTTCTCTGCACAGACTACGGCAGTTACTCTAGAACTTTGACTTCTTGATCCAACAGTAGGTGCCCTTGATTAATTTCTAAGCAGGCATCAGAGGAGAACTTAAGGCTATGCTCTGAAGGACTTCTGAGAGCCACCCAGTCTGAAATGAGCCTAGTCTAATATATATATATATATAAAGAATGCCTTGGTGTACCCTTAAATTCCATGATGTCTGGTTCTCATCCTGTCTCTCTTTCGTCCTTAATTATTCCCCTCTTGATAACATTCTAGTGCTGTGACCTTTTTATGTTTTCGAGAGAGGCTGAAGATCTTACCTTTGAGAAGTTTGCAATTTGTTTTTAGTTTGATAAGTAAGACATGTGGATCAGTGACTCATAAGGCAGTGGGAGCATCTTTACCTAATCAACGGGCCATAAGTGAGGGGCGTCTCTGTCAGCCTTGGGACACTGGCTTCAATGTCCTTTCTCCTTTGTGCTTTTCTAACCTCCTCCAGAAGATATTTTCATTTTTCTTCTCTGGGTCGGCAGCTGACCTGTGCCTGCCACATTGTACCTTGCTGTTGGCAGCATAATGGAGCTGAAGGTTGTTTTTAAAATACATTGTCACTGTGACATGTCACAAAAAAAAAAAAAAAAAAACAAAACAGGTGCTGCTTGTCTTTATGGCAAAGACAATTTTCAATTAGGCTCAATGGCCTGGGAAAAGCTGTGGATTGTTCTTTATTATTTGAGTTTCAAGAGAAAGAACATCTCATTTTGGAGAAGGAAAGGAAATGCAGAGTTTATAACACAAAGAAATTAGAAGAATTAGGAATGCAAAGAAATTATACTTGATAGTTAGCCTGAGGTGTTCAATTATTTGCTTCATAATGGACAGTGAGAGTTAGTGAAATGAGAAAGAAGATTCAAAAAGTGATGTTATGGATCGCATTAATGATGAAAAGGCATGCGTAAAATATCCATTTTTGCCTCTTAGAGGGAATTTCTCAAGAAAGTGCAATAATTTTGAAACAGATACTCTTCAATATACAACGGGATTCTGTCTTAATATACCCTTAATATGTCAAACTGCATTAAATTCCTTTATCCCACTCAGTAGCTCCCACTATTCAACACAGTGTGGTATAGGGAATCTGTAGTTCCCTTGGTGACCATAGGACTGACTCATTACTGCTACCCAGTGCTAAAAAGATGTCCATCAATCTTTGTCATCAATCCATGTTCATCAAGAGGGTTTCATCCTACATATCACTGGTCTTGGAAGATATCACAGTTTAAGGATAGTTGGTATTAAATGTGTACTGCACTGTAATATTGTAAAGTCCAGAAATGATAAGTCCGTCTATCATTAAGTCAAATGTTAGCATTATGAGTCCTGTATTGATTGTTGATGTCATTATATCCAATCACTTTTTATAAAGCAATAGCAAACAAATATTTTAAGCAAACTGCATACTTTGATGCTCTGTATTAACTACCTACCTAACCCCATCCTCAGGAGATCAGTCTTATTCTTGCTTTATTAGTCCTATGGGTGGATCTGGATGTGCCACATGGTGCTCAGAAAGTGAACAGAATTAGCATATGTATCCAATTTGTATCCAAACTGTAAACACAATTTCTCACCAATTTGGAATTAAGTGTATTAGAAGAGACTTTATAGTATGTCTCCTGATTCAAGGAAACCTCCAGGATGCTCCCCTGCCAGCTGGTTGGGATGCTGGCTTCTTCCCCTTATATGGCTCAGCAACACTGAGCTATAGAGAAGTGATATTATAGCTGCGTCGATACTGTTATGCACTAACGATGAACCAAAGTTCCAAGAGTTTATGGTCTACTTTGCAAGATAGGAGTATGATGTGGAAAGGGGGATCCAACGAAAATGATTCTGATAATTGAGTTGGCTCATGCTTTTTCCAAAATTGTATGAGTATGGGCGTTTTGTCTGCATGTATGTCTGTGTACCACATATATGTCCAGTGCCCAAGCAGGCCGGAAGAGAGCATCGGATCCCTTGTGTCCAAAGTTATACATAGCTATAAGCTACCATGTTGGTCCTTGGAATTGAATCCAGGTCCTCTTGAAGAGTGCCAGTGCTCTTAACAGCTGAACCATCTCTTTAGGGCCTTGTGCCCATTTTTTACATGTCCTTTTCCTTCATAGAAGCCAACCAGCTCCACTATGCCACATTAACCTAAGAGTTCTTGTTACTTTACCTCCACATCAATCTCCATTATTTCATTATTTAGTTGCTTACCGTTTGTTTCCCTATCTTATTTTTACTTCCTACCGGTTTGACTTCTATACTTTTTACTTAGTAATTTTATTTTGAACAGAAATTTTTATTTTCATTGCCTTGGCACTCATCTGTTCAGGTGACAAGCCTTGATTAACATTACATTGAGCCTTGGTGACAAAGATGTGGAGGATATAAGATGGTGACTTTCAGGAGGCTCATAAACTGTTACTTGAAAGACTCGTAGTTTCTTTTGAAAACCATGTTGTGGTTGGTTTTATGGGGCAGGTATATAAAATGAGGCTCGAAAAAGACAAGCTTTAATGAGGACCAGGAAGAAGGCAGGCATAGAAGGGTGGTAGGATAAGTAACCTAATGCCAATTTATAAGAATGGTGTTTGTGTCCAGAGCTCTCTACTTTTCTGTTGTGGTCACTTCCAGTCAAGCCTTAGCCTCGTAAAGACAATGTCACAGGGACACAGTCTTTACTCCTTCTTTAATGGCTTAACAGTTTTTGATTCGAGTGCACCTAAAATTCCACGAGAGAAGCTGGTTGGCTTCCATGAGACAGTATGAAGAACATCTTTAAAGGTTTTGAATTGCAAGTTTTTATCATTTCTTCCTAATGTAAAGAAATACAATTGACTTTTATGAGAATGCCGTCGCCAGTAGCTTGCTAAACTGATTAGTTCTAAAAAAAAAAAAAACTGATTAGTTCTAATAGAGCATATTGTCTTTTGTATTTCCTACAGTACCATCTAGCACGATCAACAAATAGACTGTCCCATGAGTCTATTATTTACTGTTCTGATATGATTTCATTCAAATATTATTTCCTCTCTAAATGTTTGAATATTTTTATGAACCAATTATAACTGTGATGAAAACTTAGTCTAATGTGACTATATTTCCCTGTATTTTTTCAGCACATTCACTGTGGCTGTTTTAAAGTCTGTATGAGCTCTCTCTAATTCCTTTAACTCTGTTTTGTTCCGTCTTTCTTCTATTAGGTTTCGGTCACACAGTCCTGTGGGGTTACATGCCTGTTGATTTTAGTTGAGTACCTTATCTATGTTTCTAGCCTTTAACTTAGACCCAGGATCTAAGTAAATCCATCAGTACTCAATGACTTTTATGCTCTTCTGCCAAGGACTTCCTTCCCTGGAATTCTATAATTTTTTTTTCCTGATCAATTCTCTGATTCTTTGAGATGTGCTTACTTGCTTGTTTATTTTAATCTGTCATTTTGGACTATTTATGTAGAATAATTACTATGCCTTGAAGATGTCCTCACATCTGAGATACTCAAAGAATATTTTCAAATTTAATGCAATTGGAGAATTTGATATCCTTACCTCAAAATAGTAGGCAGGACAAGTAGAGAATAACTAGTAACTGAACCAAGGAACCAAATATGATGGTTAATCTTGATTGACATTTTGACTACATCTAGAATAAACTGAGATGCACACAACTGGGCACACCTGTGAAGAACATTTGTTGACTGGATCATTTGAGATAGAAGACTGACTCTAAATCCAAGCCATGCCTTCTCTTGGTAGCCCATATGAAAAAACATATGCTTCTTGCCGGCTTGACCATATTCATGCTGGCAGGCTCATCTATCCTTGTTGCTGGGCTATTCCTTTATTGGTATTAGAACCTCCATCTTTAGGATTCCAATGTAGATCAAGGAACAGAAGCTCTCTAGGACCCCAGGACCAGATTGAGACTGCTGAGACATCTGGGCTAGTGGATGCAACAACTACTGGATCTTTGACCTTTCTGTGAGGAGGCATCACTCTAAGAAATCCTATCTATCAGCCCTGTTGTTCTTGCCAGCCCAGACTAATGCACTGACCAAACTATCAACCACCCAACCAACTAACCAGTAACCAAGCATCTAGCCAATCCTTAAACAACTGTGGAAGGGTGGTCAGTCAACATTCCACAGGCTGCTCTGAAACTGACCATTTCGAAGTAAACAAATTGATATGCGATATTGTTTGGAATGCCCTGGACATTCTGTTGGACCAAGAGGCACAGCTGTGGTTTTCTTTTAATTAAAATATGTATTTGGAAAAGATGGAACTTTCTTTCTGACTCCATTTTTTAGGAGAAAAAGATTGAACAACTCGAACAACAGACAACACCTGTTCTACCCATGACTTTAAAGCATCCCAAAAGAAACAAAGAAAACAGATTAAACTACACAGCATTTCACGGAGGTAAACAGCCATTCTTATTTTCTGATTCCCTTAAGATTCATTCCCTAATTACAATACCGCGCCACTCTGTGATAAATGGCTAGCATTATTTTGGGGGGAGGAGGCTTGCTTGTTTCCTACATGGAATCTCAATATCCCAGTGTGTAAAATGAAGGAGTTGAAGGAAATGATAGCAAAACCGTCATTTCTTTTCTAATTCCCATATCGGATGAGGGAGAAGCATATTTTTTTCTTCATGCATGTCTGAATGTATTAATTTACATAACCAGAGTTACCCTTTAAAAATTCTGTATTTAGTGGCTATGAGGATTTTCCCTAAACCTCCGTGGTATGCTCACCTCAACCATGGGTTATCCTTAATACATCTTACTATAGTGAGTTAAATCGTAATGCAGAAAATCACCTTTTATTGTGAAATGGCAGGATCCACTTCAGGAACTTTCTGAGGCTATTATACCTAATGGTCACAATTGAGCAGAGCTTTGTCCATTTAAAGCGAAGCCAAAGTTGCTTCAGATGTCAAGGCTGAGCTCATGCAGTGATTAGTTGGATGAAACAGATATTGAACATTTTTTAATGTTAAAAACTGTAATTCACTTGAAACTCCATCTTGCATTCTATCTCTTTCTCTCTCTTTAAAATTTGAAATGGGTTTGAACATCAGACATAAACGTTTGATCTCTATCACTTGTGACCATGAAAATTCAGAGCCATGGATAGTCTTCTGTTAGACACCGCGGGATCCTTCCTTGAAGTGAACCAGATGCAGTGAAGTCTAGATAATCAGTCTGATGACTCCAGGATGGATCATGAGCCTTTGCAGTTCTTCTTTCAACAAACTCACAGTACTGTGTAATGGATTAAGAGTTGCAGGGCTGGGAAGGATGCTAGCCTAGCTCTCCCATGGAGCAGTTTAAAGACTGTTGAGAATCAGCCTTTTCCTCTCGGTCTGACTTCATCTTTCCTGTGAAGGGGGATGGATATTGCTGGGAGTTTCATAGTCTATGTGACTTTGAAGAGGGGACAGGGAGGGCCCAGTGCCACTTTCCTGGGATAGCTTTGGAAAATGATGAAGGTGCTTTTAGTTTCTACCCTAACTGGGAGCGGTTATTACAAGCACTTGGGAAGCCTAGGAAAGCCTAGACATGCTTCCACATGCAGAGTGATTGTACTCACTGATGCGCCCACAAATTCTTTCCACATTAGCAAATGGCATCCAATGTTGTTTCCCTGTTGGTATTCTTCAACAGACTCCTAAGATTTTCCTCATTCATACTCTAAACAGATCACTGCAGAAAGTCAGGTTCAGGATGCCGCCTATGACTCTCTCCTCTTTTCCTTCTTCAGATATTGCTGACACTGTGTCAGGAATTGAAAGCATTTTGGCCCTGTGATTATGTGGTATCCAAATATGTAAAGAGACTTCCTTGTCTGGGCATTTTCTCTTCCCAACTCATCTGAAATGAATTTCGCTCCCTTCCTTCCTTTTCTCAAAAGGGGAAGGTCAGGAGAAGGAGTCTCCTGAAGCAGAACTGGTTTCAGCAAGCTAAAAGGTCCTTTCGTGATTCTGCCAACATTCTTTTCCTCCATGAGTGAAGTCTTTCCTTTCCTTTCTACCTGAGTCGCATAGGAGGCTCGAGGGAACAGGTGGTGGGAGACTCAGGCACCAGCAAGCAACCAGAAACATGTCTGTTTCCCCTTATCTTGACCACTTATCTTTCCTGCTTGTGCCGAAGTTAATAAACCTTTCCCAGAAACTTCCCAAAGAGAATACCTATTTCCAAAATAAAATGGGGGGGGGGTGATGGAGGAAGGTCATTGGTTAATTAAATAAAGAAGCTGCTTGCCCTGATAGGTTAAAACATAGGTGGGAGGAGTAAACAGAACAGAATGCTGGGAGGAAGAGGAAGTGAGCTCAGAGACGCCATCCTCCCCTCTCCCAGGCAGACACACGCGGTGAAGCTCTGACCCAGGATGGAAGTAGGCTAGAATCTTCCCGGTAAGACCGATGCTCACAGATTATTAGAGATGGGTCGATCGGGATATCAGAATTAGCCAGTAAGGGCCAGAGCTAAAGGGCCAAGCAGTGTTTAAAAGAATACAGTGTCCGTGTAATTATTTCGGGTAAAGCTAGCTGGGTGGCGGGACACAGCCCACTGCTCCTAACACAACAAGGGGGGGGGTCTGGAAAGATGCTTCACCGGTTAAGGGTACAGGCTACTCTTCTAGAGGATACAGATGCTATATTTTAGGACTCACATAGTGACTCACAACTGTCTGTAACTCCAGTTCCAGAGGATATGATGCTCTTTTCGGGCCTCTGTGGGAGGGGGGTGCATGTGACACACAGAGAGACATGCAAACAAAATACCCACATACATAAAATGAACATAAAAGCGTGGAACAAATCACATGAAATTTGTTGACCCAGTCAATCAAGTTGCTACGATTTGGATACATTTTTCCATGGACCATTGTGTGAAAGGCTTGGGTCCTAGCACATGGCTAATTGTGATGAAGTGGGATTCGAGAAGTAGAGGCCAAAGGGAAGAAGTCTGGCTACTGGGGACATTCCTTTGAAGGGGACACTACTATTCTAAATGTTTCTTCTTTTTCTTTGCTTCTAGGCCACATTGGCTAGTAGATTTCTCTCTTCTGTCATCCCCCTGGGATGTTCTTTTCTCTGCAGACTCAAAGGCAACAGAGCCGAGAAGCTAAGCAGTGAAGTCTGTGAGAGCCAGAGTTAAACACTCTTTCTAAGTTGACTGTCTCCATTATTTTAACACCTGCTCTCAGCAGCATTTTGAGAGATTTTGTTCTTCTCAGTTAGTATCCCAGCCTCCACTTCCTCTAATCATGGAGTGTTATATGTGATGTCTTTTGGTCAGGTTCTGTTACCATGTATGCCTCAGGTCCTCTAAAATGTCATCTCTCTCCCAACATTTTATCTTAAAGGTTTAGAGCTAGGGACCAGTGAGTTGGAGGTGCTTACTGTGTGAGTATGTAGTCCAGCAAGAGAAACAAACGTGATCCTGTATCTAAAAGGTGGAAGGAAAAAACCTGAAGGAGACCTCCGAACAGTGGGTGCTTCTTCCTGGACCCACCCAAACACTTGTTTTCACAGCGAGATTCTTTATTGAGTGGGGAAGAAAAGTTAAACTTGCTGCTTCCTGATTCAGGCAGAAAAATGGCAGCAAATCACCTTGCAGGTGTTATTCTTATGAGACAAAGGGAGGTCTGTCTTAGAACAAGCATGTATGAAGTGGTAAAGGAGACAGAGGTGAGGGAGAAGGGGACAAGGGAAAGGGGCAGGGATATTTGTCACAGAGGGACAAAGGACTGCCTCTGAATAGAGAGGAGACAGACAGGACACATAGGAGGGTGGTAGTTTAGAAAGGTAAAGGAGGAAACACCGTGTTAGGATGAGGTGTTTATTTTATTTGGACATGTTAATTTAGGTGAATCAAAGGGGGGTTTGATTTCTATACTTTGGTAGCCATCGTCAGGAAGCATGAGTAGCCAAATAAGGGACTAGACCTTAGTGGGTAGATTTAGGAATGTAATTTAACAGTATTTAGCAAGACAGAGGGAGTGGGGGAGAAGGGCAAGGCCTGCCAGAGCCAAATGTTAGAGTGGGCTGGTGTCCCTTCAGAACCAACTCCTGAAAGTTGTCCTATATCTTCAACACATGCACTGTGCACAGGTCTTACTATACACACACACACACACACACACACACACACACACACATACACACAGACACACGATGATGTGAAGATGGTATCGATAATAATATTTTTTTAAGTGTTTGGAGCATTGATGAACAAAATCCGAGGTGTTCTGAAATAGCCAACTGATTTAATAACTCAGAGAGGAACATCTAAAAAATACAAAACAAATTGTATCTATAATTTTAAATCTTCTAGAACCAAAATAAAAATGATGATGATAAAAAGAGGGGGATGACCTTAAATATACATTATGATAAATTCAACACATCCAGAATATTTTAATTTCTATTTATCCAGCATAAATTTCTTGGTAAACTATTCATATTTTCATATTAAAAAAGAGTTGATATCTGCTCTGTACCTAGGATCATCTGGAGCTACAGGGGAAGCACTAACTTACTGTATGTGACTATTTGAAAATAGATTGGAAAGCAAAGAACAAACGCCAGATGCCTTGCTTGGCGTTGGTGGCACGAGGTCCCCGTGGAACTGCTCTTCATTGTTTTGGCGGTCTTTCTCCATCAGCGAGAGACATGATAGCGTCTCTAGTTTGTGGAACTTCATTTTCTAAAACGGTTTCTAAGAACACTACTCCTAGGAGATAAAGTACCAAAAAGAGGTTTTATAGTCATCTGATTTGGGAAATAATCTACAGTAGGAGGTATTCAAATATACAACAATATTTTAAAGACATCGACAGTATGGCAAAGGAGCAATTTTCTAAATACCTCATTTCAAAAGCTTTTGACTAGGGGACTGTTTCATTTTGTTCTCTCCCACTACCTACTCCATGGAATATACTTAGAGAAACATCACAGTGCGTTTGTATTCAAGGTGAGGAAAACTATATTGATGTTTGTAAATGATTATCAAACTTAGGCTAACACACTAATTGTCAGCATTTCAAGTTTATCTTACTATTTTACATATGATGTGGAAGTCCCCTCTATATGCTGTGATTACCATTAATGAATAAAAGAACTGCTTTGGGCCTATAACAGAGCTGTGGGGAAACAAAGCTAGGTGGGAAAAACTAAACGGAATGCTGGGAGAGAGGAGGTGGAGTTAGAGAGAAGCCATGTAGCCCCACTGGAGCTGGATAGAACTTTACCCAATAAGCCACAGCCACATGGCGATACACAGATTACTAGAAATGGGTTAAATTAAGATGTAAGAGTTAGCCAATAAGAAAGTAGAGCTAACGGGCCAACCAATGTTTTATATCTGTGCAACTATTTTGGGGCTAAGCAGCCGGGAACTAACTAGCAGCTTCTTTATAATATATATATATATATATGAAATTATATAGATGTTTATAGATTAGTCTATAGATGTTTCAGCACTGTACTTTCTTCTAGGGGCATAGAAATTTTAATGCCACCATCCTATTTACTTCTTCATTATTGTCAATAATAATGCATGTAATGTAGAAGAAAACTTTGGCCACAAAATTCTTATTTTAAGATGGTAATCTCCCATCTTATCTGGGAGCAGCCTAATTGGGTGCTGAGGATCTGAACTCAGGTCCTCACGATTACACTGACTGATCCATCAGTGTGGGTCTATCCCTTCATGAATCCCTTTCCACTGTGTCCATTTCCTTTTTGTATCCTAATTTTTCTTTTGCTTTTTCCTCACTATTTCCAATCATCTAAAATAATCTTCTGAGCTGGGTAAGCAGCTTCCATAGAATTCTTAGTTTTTGAGACAAGACCCACGCCAAATGTTTGGTTGGAGAAGAATTACTGTTTAGACTTAGCTTTCAGAAATGTTGCTTTCTGGTAGAGATAATCCATATAAACTGAGATAAGAGTGATCATGAAAGAACAGAATCCTCTGGAAATTACTGGAAGCCACCCTAGAGATGGAGTGGTGACTTTTCTGGGGAAGGTGGGAAGAGAAGTGTTTCTGGAATGTGCCACTGACCAGGGCAAAGGAGGGGCGTTATACAGGAAGTCTACTAAGCAGCTTCCAGCACAGAGGGCTCATGGCCAACTGCAGTGGGAGAAGTGGCAACCATGAACTGGGACATTCAAATCCTTCAATACTTAGTGGAATTTGTGAAGTGAGAATCACACTCCCAGTAGCCTTTGGGCAGTGACTTCCCTGCATTTGACATTTTCCCTGGGAGCTAGCATTTCTTTCCTTTCTCTTTCTGGACCAAGAGGAAAGAACTTCTACCTGGCACCTTGTGAATGGGAGTCCAAGCAAAGGAGTTCATATTTGTGGTTTCCAGTGACAAGCCTTTCTATTACAGACATGAAAGGATGAGACTTCCTCAGACCCAGAGAAAGGGGATAACTGAAAACATTTACTTTATCAGATGCTATTTTAGATGAAAGGCCAGGATTCATCTTCATATTCATCAAGGCATGCACGAGCTTTCAGGAAAGAGATGTGCTGACAGGCATTCGCTCCCTCGGTTATTAAACGTGCTGGAACATATTTTAAAAACAGTTTAGAACCAAAATCATGCCCATTTATGTCTCCCATTCCTTTGAGGCCTTTTAGTGACAGACAAGTCCGGATTGCATTTATTCATGTGGGAGAAGAATTATCTTTGATTACCAAATGCTTTCTGTGTGCATAAAAGCTATAATAAACCACTTTTTGCGTGTGTTAGAGTAGGTGTGTTCTTGCGAAATGAAAGAGGGGGAACAGTTAGAAGAAAGGAAATTTCCTGCAATCATAAAAAGTGTACTTATTCCCACATCTCTCTTCAGGCCTGGCTCTAATTTTTTCACATGCAGCCATTTAGAGGGAAACCTTTTAGTTACTTTTGTTGTTGCCGTTGAATCTCTAAGTGGGCCTTTCCAGAGGGGTAGACCCACACTTACATAGGTGGTTGTCTGGGGTTTAAGAGAGATGGGTCAGCCTCCCAAAGTACTTGCTGTGCAATCAGGAGGCCCTGAGTGTGAATCCCAAGCACCCATAGAAAAGTTGGATATAGCTGTCTGTGCTTGGTGGGAAATGGAGGTGGAGAGAGGATGATGGCTGGGGAATCACTGGCTGGTTAGTCCATCTCACTAAATACATGGTAGGGTTTGGGTTCAGTCACAGACCCCGTCTCAAGAGAATAAGCTGGCTAGTGATCGAGCAGGACACTGGTGAAGGAAGTAGGCTGCTTGCTTGTTTCCTGGCTTCCCAGACTCCCGAAATAATCACACAGAAACTATATTAATTAAATCACTGCTTAGCCCATTAGCCCTAGCTTCTTATTGGCTAACTCTTACATATTAATTTAACTCATTTCTATTAATCGGTGTTTGACCACATGGCTGTGGCTTCCTGGCTAAAATTCCTGTGTCTGTCTCTGGCTGGGCTACATAGCTTTTCCTTAACTCTGCTCTTTTTTTTTTCTCCCAGTATTCAGTTTAGTTTTCTCTGCCTACCTCTATTCTATTTCTTTATTAATTAACCAATCGTATTCACAGCATGCAAAGGGGGAAATCTCATACCTCCTCCTCCTTTCTGTTTAAAAAAATATCACACTGGCATTGTCCTCTGGCTTCTGCATGTTTAAGCACACCCCCACACATTTGTAAATATATACACAATTGTAAACATATACATACAGCACACACATACAGGAGAGAGAGAGAGAGAGAGAGAGAGAGAGAGAGAGAGAGAGAGAGAGAGAGAGAGA
>NW_004949108.1:6847573-6870701 GCF_000317375.1 Microtus ochrogaster | reverse complement strand
GAGAGAGAGAGAGAGAGAGAGAGAGAGAGAGAGAGAGAGAGAGAGAGAGAGAGAGAGATTTCTGTAAACTGCAACATAGTGAAATAGATATTCGAATCTTTAGCTCTTCTCTGTCATTGCCATGGACAAATGTAATTGATCACACTGGCCAGCTTGATCAGCCTTTTCAGTCACATGCTGACTCTTCTCACTTGTAGAGGTAGACTTGAAAAACCAAATTTCTGATATGCATGATCATAACTCATCACATTGAAATTGTTTCTCTTTTTTTCCTCTACAAAGCAATGAATGCTCATTACAGACACACAGAGAATATAGACAGGTAAGGAGAAGAAACTAAAGTTCCCAAGGAGGTCTTACTCCTGAAAAACATCAACATTCAGCAATTATATTATATGATTTTTTTCTCTTACACATTTTGCAATACTGAAGAAATGAGATTATGTTATAAAAATTATTTTGAAGCCCAACTTTCTCATCTTAAATGTCTAAAATAAAAATATTGTGAAGTTAATAAACATTTCTGACAGACAAAATTTACATAAATGTATGCTATTTCATTATAAAGATAGATCCCAATATACTTAAATCAAATATTACTTTTGGGTATTTGGTTTCCATTCTTGCCATATTGTAAACCAAATTGCAGGAAATACCCTACTCACTATATTCTACTTTGAATTAAATTTGACTTCTTAAAATGGCCTACCAAAGGGAATTTCTTGGTCAAATGCTGCTCACACTTTCTCTTGCTTTTGACACGCTTTGGGAAATACCCCAATAAACATATTCTTGTTTGCATTGCAGGTTAAGTTCCCAAGAGTGCTTAATTCCAACCAACATGACCAATTCTACTAACTTGTTTTGGCTAGTTTGTTTAAAATTCTTGGGATTTGCTATTTCCCTTTATATACTGGGTATAATATGATATAGATTAAGGTGGTATGGATTAAGTCCTTTAAGGGAGGCAGAGGCACCTCCTCCATAGTAAGAGTCCTGATGTAAACAGGCCTCGGAAAATGGCTCTCAGTGGTTAAGAGAGCTTGTTCTGTAAGTGTGATAACCTGAGTTCAAAACCTGGGTTCAAAGACTTCATGTGCCTGGAACCTCAGTACATGGGGTTTCAAGTAGGCAGATCTGTAGAACTTTCTGGCCAGCGAGCCCTGAAGAAACCTGAGCTTGTGATTCAGTGAGAGACTCTATCTCAAAGCATTCAAATAGAGACCAGACAGGGAAATGTGGGCACCCAAATTTCTCCTCTGGACTCCACATGAAAATGTGTGGATATACACAACAGGACTCTAATGGACATGCAATATGCTCACACACAGATGATGTGAGAAGTTCTTCTGTATATGTGCTGCTTTTATTGGCTAGTGAGTAAAGCTGCTTTGGCCTTTGGCAGAGCATAACAGCCAATTTGGAAGGGACATAGAGGGAGAATAGGCAGAGTCAAAGTGACACCGTGTAGCTGCCAAAGGAGACAGATGCTGGAACTTTACCCAGCAAGCCACAGCCTTGTGGCAACACACAGAATAACTAGAAATGGGTTAATTTAAGAAGATGTAAGAGTTAGCTAATAAGAAACCTGAGCGAATAGGCCAAGCAGTATTGTAATTAATATAGTTTCTGTGTGATTAATCGGATCGGAGTGACCAGGAAATGAGAAAGCAGTCTCCGCCTACACAGCTATACAGAGACACGTAGACACACATGCAGACCCTCAGTGGGGGGAGCTTAAGTTCATGGTGAGCAGTGAGCTCACAGATATCCTTAGGTGACTGACAGTCTTTCCACGTGATTTGTAGGAATTTTATGATAAGGACCAGGTTTGCCTCTGTGCACCCATGCCCACCGTAAGGTAGAAAGAAAGACATGCTTCAGGAACTCTGAGAATCAATTCAAAATCAAGTGAGACAAGTGGACTTGGGCAGTCATAGGGTCCTAATATCTAAAGTGAATGTAGATATTGGCAAATGATTGGAAAATTCACAAAAGTAGAAAGAGGAAAATGATTGCTCATGAGCTCTTTTCATTGAGCTTCATTCAACATTGTGATGTTGGTTTGTAGGGAAAAAGCACCCCTCCCTTTTTTCTCCCCTGGGCTGTGAAGCAACAGAACAGAATGGTAAACCAGGATGGGTATGTGGACCAGCCACTTGATTGCTAATTGAACTTGAATTATTCTCCACGCCTATATTTATGTTTATAAGACATAGCCATGATGTTGAGATGAGTCTGAGAGGATAAAACAAGGGAATTCAGGAAGTCACTTAGCAGAGGGCCTGACCATTAAGAACCATTCACCGTGTAGATGCTATTGTGTTTTCTTGCAGTCTGGCCCTTTGCCTTCAGATACACAAAGGACTTACTGACTGAGGATGTTGTAAGCTATTGGTTAGGCT
Source organism: Microtus ochrogaster (assembly GCF_000317375.1). Classification (NCBI taxonomy): domain Eukaryota; kingdom Metazoa; phylum Chordata; class Mammalia; order Rodentia; family Cricetidae; genus Microtus; species Microtus ochrogaster. The sequence goes on along the minus strand of NW_004949108.1, from coordinate 6,868,296 downwards.
AGAGAGGTCAACAAGCGTTACCCCTGCCATTCATCACTGTCTGCAATGTCCTCTTGAGCAAGAGCATCATGGGAAACACTTGCTCCTTGTTCTCTAAAATGTAATAACACGGTTTATTGTTGTTACTGTCCTTTTAATGCCTTGTTTTGTCTTCCAGAGTTACATAGGCTATTGTGTCTCCCTTTCTGTACTGGTGGCTAGGAAGCTTAGGAGTGAATTTATGACTGATCCCTCTCTGATATGTAGGGCTTCACAGAATGCATTTCATATACCAGCCACCCTGCCGGCTATATCTTGTCTTTCTTATATTCATTCCCCACCTGCTTACATTTTCTCAAATTTAATTTTATCTTGTATATATTTTGTAAGCAACTTCAAATTGCTTTTAGAACAAGGCACAGCAGAACTAAAGAAATAAAAGAGTAAAACATAAGAACTGATCTTGGAAGCATCAACTCCAAGGTAAATCCTACTCCAAGATCTTTGTAATTTCCTTTTCTGCTCCTTCTCCCATGGAACTATCTCTCCCTTCATCATCCATCTGTCTGCTCACTCATCTCCCTTACCTGAAGATATGTGATTTGCGTCTTTCCTGTAATATTAGCTTGTAAATACTTTCTTCCATGATTAAAAATAATCAGAAGCCAGGTATGATGGCTCCTGCCTAAAATCCCAGCATGCAGGGGGCGAGTCACCGTGAGTCTGAGGCCGGCCAGGGCCACATAGTAAATTTTAATTCAGTCTTAGCCACAGAGTAAGAATGTTATCTGTAACAACACCAGACAAACAAACCATAATGGCTGCCCCGTCTTATCCTCAAATCGTGTAGAGTGAACATAATTTACTTAGCAATTCTTCTGTCATTAAACTTGAGTTTGGGACTGAGGAGATGACTTAGTTGGAAAAAATTCTTAGTCACCTCTGTGAAAAGCCAGGCACGGCAGAAGGCACCTGTGAGTGAGAGAACTGGGAAGAATGGGACAGGGATGTCCCTGGGACTTGCTCTCCAGGCAGTCTGGCGGAGTTGGTGAGCTCCAAGCTCAGTGAGAGACTGTTTCTACAAGGAGGTGGGGTACAAGTGAAGACCTTGACCCCTGGACTCCACATATACTCTACACAGCATGTGCTTCTATACGTAAATAAACCCCAAGGGTTTGTTTCCATGATTTTCCCTTTGCTGTATAATTTTTTTATTTATTTATTAAAGATTTCTGTCTCTTCCCCGCCACCGCCTCCCATTTCCCTCCCCCTCCCTCTTCAGCCCAAAGAGCAATCAGGGTTCCCTGCCCTGTGGGAAGTCCAAGGACCACCCACCTCCATCCAGGTCTAGTAAGGTGAGCATCCAAACTGTCTAGGTTCCCAAAAAAGCCAGTATGTGCAGTAGGATCAAAAACCTATTGCTATTGTTCTTGAGTTCTTAGTAGTCCTCATTGTCTGCTATGTTCAGCGAGTGCTGTGTAATGTTTATACAGGTTAAATTTTAGTTGTTCATTTCTAATATGTTCTCATAATTTTCTACTCTTTCAAAGACTAGCTTCATCGAGTGCTCTTAGCAATGTTTCTTCCCTATTAAATTAAATAAAGGCCTTCTAGTGACTTGTTTTTGGCCTAGAGAGCTCAAATATTATTCCTTGAACCAGTTCTCTACAAGTTAAGAAACTTATACAACATGGGATGAAAATACCTCTTCCTTTGACATGGAGAGTTTGCTGGAGGAGCCGGTGATGAGCAGATAAGGCTCAACAATTAAAGCAGCGTCACAGTGCTTCTTCCCCGAGTTTCCCAAGACACTATGTCTATATCTGATATGTTTGAGGAAGAGGGATAGTCTTTGCTGGTGCCCTTTTCTCGTGTGGTACCTGCGTTCACAAGGCTTCATCAAACCTTCCTCCCAGGCTGGATTCCTCCTCACCTGCCTTTCAATAAAAAAAATACAACCATCTCACATGGAAGGTTATTTTGAGAGTTTTTGAGTTGGAGATTTCTCCAGATCAGTTGGCGAGGTGTGAAGGGCATTTAAAAATAGAACATGCTTGAGCTGTTAACTTTTCTCTTTAATTAAGGATAAAGAGCAACATTTTAAATTTGTCTAAGAACTCTGTGTCTTCAGCTTCCCTGCCTTGTGCCTGTACAGGCAAGCCTCTGTACGGATGGTTTCATGTTGTGTCCTTCCTACACTTCCAGACTGCTAAGGAGTCATGCTTATACCTCTCTCAAAATGACCCTGTTTTCCACGTTGATCTTTGTGATGTGAATCTCTGTTTTAGCAAGCGTGGCTCTTCTTTGTGATGCTTTCCAAAAAACAAGCCAAGGTGGCTTCAGACCTTAGCGTCTGTCACCATGATCAGCAGGCAGAATTCCCGTCTTCATCTCCACACTGGGGAAGTAATTCACTCTTTACAGTGTTATCATGCAAGTGATGAGACAGCATGCCAGTCTGCTGACAGACAGACAGACAGACGAAGAGATGGCAAACTAATCCACTGGCAGACTGACACTTAGGCATGCCATTCCACACACAGAAAGATGCTTACCAGAAGTCTACTCCATTGCAACAAGTTGCTCTGAATTTGAGGGTTTACCCTGGGCACAGTGGATCAGACTCATGAGAAGGCACTTTCTCTTTCTTCTCCCCTCCCTCCCTCCCTCCCTCCCTCCCCCCCTATCTTTCCTTCTCTCTCTCTCTCTGTCTGTCTCTTTTTCTGTCTCTGTCTCTCTCCTCCTCTCTCTGTAGTATGCTGCTATAATTGTGCAGATGTACATACCTTTTTAAATTCCCAGGAAGGTCAGAGGAGGATGTTAGGTGTGTTAGGTGTCTTACTCTACAGGCTTTCCACCTTCTTGTCCAGAGGAAATGCTACTCACTACACAAGACGTTTGCTCTTTCGGCATGACTGGCTAGCCAGGGAGCTCTGAGGATCTGCTGGTCTCTAACTACTAGCACAGGAGTTACTTTGGCTCTGCAGCCTTATCCATGCCAGGTTTTTCCATAGGTGATGGGTATGCAAACTGGTCCTCATGGTGACCAAGCAAGTGGCCCGACCCACAGAGCCATCTCCCTTGTCCCCTCACCACTCTGGTGATGTGTGTCCCTGTTAGCATCCACAGACTTTGGTCAGCCCTGCATCTATAGACAAATTAAATGGCTGACTGAAGGGGAGAGCTAGATAAAACCAAAGCCATAATTTGAGTCAGACAGAAAGCTTTATAATCTTGTTTTTTTCCCTATTTGAATATTTTGCCTAGAGCTGAAAGAAAGGGCCGCGAACGTGTTTATCTTTAAAGATTAATTGGAGGCATAAACATAGTTAGGCCTGAAGACTGTGGCCTGCTTATGAATCTCATTGCCCACAAATAACCACCCCCTTTGTACCTCCCAGACAATTATACTCCCATCCTGGAACTCATTGCTGTGACCAGCTCTGTTTACTCCTACGGAGTATAAATGGTGACTTTGATCCACTGAGCAGCCATCATGCTTGCTTTCCTCCCATCAACTGAGAATGACCTGCGGTTAGGCAGCTGGTGTGGGAATGGCGCTTCTTACAGGTTAGCAATGGTTAAACAAATACCCTTAGAAGAGATCATAATTAATTAATTTGATAATACATTCATTAATTGGTTAATTAGTACGTTGATTAATTGATTCGTAAATACATTAATTACTGTCTTCCTTCTGAAGCTGATCACTTCCATGTAATCAGGTAATTCACTCATTTTTGCCTTTTCTGCCTCTGCGATTCAAACCTTCAAACACATGGCCTTCAAACATCCTCTACTCTACGTTCAAAATCACACGGAGCTGCAACAATGCTGATTCTTCAATCTTCTCAGTATCTTTTTCTCCATTCTAAGTTTGTGATACTGATGAGAGGGAAAGGAGTTTTATTTCTGCTTTGGCAAAGTCGAAGTTGAGAAGGATGAGACCTTGGTTAATTGTATCCAGAGAAAATACCTGGACCAAGTCTTACTTTCTCAATGGACAAAGGCCAGTATATCAATAGTCTCTATAGTAGAGGGTCTAGTTTGGGGCTTCCTGCTCCTAATATTGTACTTAGGGAGAGACGTTGGTCCATTGGAGAAACTACTTTGATTTAAGGAAGCTTGTTAGAAGTTTAGGCTCAGTCAAGCAAAAGTGGCGCTGCTACTTACAGGGCGTGGGATGCTAGTATGTGCTGGGCACTATTCAGGAGGTGGTGGCCAGGTCTTTGAAGCCAAAAGCCTGGGCTTCTATCACTAGGAGCATTAAAGGTGTGTCTACTGCTGGGCCAAGGCTAACTTTATAATATGCTATGTCTCACAATACTAGGTGTGAGCTTTGGGACTTTGCAGTGTAGCTACACTTTCCAGTGGCCCAGTCAGATTCAGACAACACCCACTTTCAGAAACCTAGGATCTTGCCCCTTTCCTGTAGGAAAATGAGCTTTTCCTTGGGAAATTTTGAAATACTAAGGATTCAACTAAATATTCTTTTGTAAGAGTGAATCTGAGGACCACCATCTTTGTAGGCCGCCTTTAGGATTCCAGCATGGCTCCTGCATGCATCTCTGTCAACGGTGTGACTGCTTTGCGATTGATCTCTTGCAAAAGAATGAAGAGAAAAACATGCAGATAGCTAATCAACCTCCACCTCTCTTCTATCTGTTCAGAAGGCAAACTCAAGGGACCAGGGTGTAGTAAACAAATCAGAAAGCTCTAAACATGACAGAGAGGAACTTACCATTTCTTCACACTTCATTCTCCAGAATCTACCCAGTGTTTAACACTTAAAATTTATTCTTGAGGGAACAGCCCTCCCACTTGGTTTCTCTCCACTGATGTTGGGACATAGCTCAGATTCAATTTCCCTGGTCCTTGATACTCTTGACTCCTCTTGAATTCCCTTCCCTGATCTCCATCAGGCTCAGGTCCCAGAACATCACTCGGGGCTAGCCTGGCCCCTTCAGTGATCTAGGGAGGACAGTGCTTGCCTGGTCATGCTGTGTTATAAATTGTTCTGAGTGTCATGAACCCAGGGAAAAAGATAGCCGAGTTAATGTATGTCATCCCAGTGCCTCAATAACTCATTACTTCCTAAGCAATAGGACAGGGTGTTAGCTTGACTTATTGGTTGATTATGAAAAATAAACAAATATTTGAGGAAAAATTTTAAAAGAAGGAATCTTCTTTTTTTTTCTATCAACCTTGCCACAATGTGAAGAAGACCCTTAACTTAGAATCAATAAATCATGAATAATATAAACAGAAATAAATAAAACCTGTCTGTAAGACGCATACAGGATTGATTAGATGTACATTCAATGTCTAATTTGAAAGAGAGCTAAGCTACCGTGAGAGCGTCCTCAAGGCAGGTCTCCATCACCAAGTACATGTGAGGCCTGTACCATCATTAACCTGTGGGAACCTCTTAGCTCTGCCTTGTAAACAGAGGGTAGGGCACTGATATTGTATAATTCTATAAGGATGTCACTTCACACATAATGTGATAAGAACAAAGAGACCTTCCATTATGCGTAATTTGGTTTTTAGTATAAGGATAAACCTTGATATTTAGAAAATAACAGAATCATGTTGCTCCCGATATAGCCATTTGAAGTTAATTAGGCAGTGAATCTTAATTACCAGCATTAGCTGAACCTGCAAAATAAAACCAGAGAGTTTCTGCATGCTGTCTGCCATTGTCTGTGGTATGCATAGTCAGAGAGTCAAACACTCATCGTGTTGGTCAACAGCAACGAACTCTAGGGTGTTTTAAATCAGGGCCATGTTTTCGCCCAAGCTGACACAGTTCCCAGATCGAAAGTAAGCCTCAGTTTCATACTGGTGAGCTCTAGGTTGACGGAGAGCCCCTGCCTCAGTGAATGAAGTAGAGGAGAGACAGGAAGAATCCTCATCATAAGACCCAGGCCTCCGCATGCACACACATGTATTCATGTTCACCGGTAACGTGTGTCCACTCAAAGACAAACACACAAACACACAAGTGCATCACACACATGTGAGAATGGAAGGAGAGAAAGAAATATGTGTATGTGCAAAATATCTTGGAACTGTGAAATGCCCAGCACTAAAACCATATACCTTAGACTAACACATATTTCAGTCTCCAGAGTTCAGTGCAGCATTCACTCACTCCCTTCTTCACTATGTAGAGCAAAGGCATCTAAAGACCAGACATTTATACTTTCTTGTCTCCTTTTTCGCTAGAAGAAATTCGGGGCTTAACAGGGTCGATTATTTTACCTAAAGCCATGGAACAGCTAGTAGCAAACCCGAATTGGAATGCAGTCTTTTGTCTTCAGTGTATTAGAAAATGTCTATGTTTCATTTCATGAAATGGATGTACTCAAAAAAAAAAAAACCCACTGTGCATGGAAGGAAAGCTATTTCTAAAGGTTAGTAAAGTTAACACAAATGATTTCTCCAAATGGCTCCTAAACTCTTTGATGCAGGTAAAAATGTTTGAGTGGGTCCTGATCATCTTTCATTTTGCCATTGTCCAGGCACAGTTTCTATCACAGTATCTGGAAATAAGGTAATAAGTCATTTAAACAGAATTTGGTTTTTTTTTTTGAGACTCCGAAGGAGAAAAAAAAATTGGTAAAATTTAGAAATGACATGATTGTGTCTATGCCTTTACATGACACCGCTAAGAGGTCATCTGCTGTTAGAGACAGAAGCCCGTCCTTTGAAAAAAGGCTCGGGCAGGACGATAATGAAAGAAGATATATCTATCCATGAGTCTAGAGTATCCCTGGCCTCGTTCCTCCAGGTGCAATGCTGAGTCACCTCTGGGCTCCACCTTTCAAGGATGATGTCACGGAAGAGTTAGATACTTCCCTAAAAACAACTGTGGACGTCATTGTGTTTGAAATGGGAAAAGAAAATATTATCATGGTGGGACACGTTGGAATGTTTTTTGCAGTGGCAAAGTTTGACGATGGAAACTACAACCATGGCATCAGGACATCATTCCTTAATTAGTCAGTATTTGCTTACAGTCCAGCGCATGCCAGTACTTGCTTACAGTCCAGTGCATGCCAGGCTTCACGCTATTAAGTATGCAGGGCAGGATTACCCAACAGGTGATCGACAGGTATAGAGGGCAGGATTAGTCAACAGGTGATCGACAGGCATAGAGGGCAGGATTAGTCAACAGGTAATCGACAGGTATATAGGAAAGGATTAGTCAACAGGAGATCAGCAAGCGACTCCTGTACCTGCCCTGCATGTGGCCCTTGGCAAAAGCAGATGCACAGGCCACTTTAGGGCTGTTATGCATGTACATCTGGTAATGTAGCTCAACAGTTGTTCTGTAACTCCTTCCTTGGGCTTCTGCTTTAAGGAAGCATGAGAGAGGCCCTTTGCTTTTATTTCTCAAAGCCCCCATCCTCATTTGAGGCACAGAATCCAGGAAGACTGTACATTAAGCTGAGAAGGTTCTAGGTATCTTGGACTTTACCCTATAGAATAGCTAACTACAACCTCTGAGCCAGTGAAATATTCAAAATAACAGCTTTGGTAGCAATGAGGAAATAGAGAGCAGCGAGGAGAGGGATTCAACAATTTGGAATTGTTTCTAAATTTCTCATCCATCTTTTCACTCTATAGGATCATCCTATGGGATGGAAAATGTATAGTGCATGTGATAGCTGACACAGGATATGGATATGGGTGCTGTTTTTTTCTCTTTCCATAAAGGGAAAGGCTTGGAGTGTGTCTCTTCCCTTCTGACATTCGTGTTCACTTCTACTAGTGCAGAAGCCATTGGCTTCATTAGTATTTCATGAGTGTGAGGCCCATGCCTCTTTCATTTTAACGTTAGTGTGGATTGCCTGGAGGTTTGTTGAAAAAAAAAAAGAGTGACGGCTGGAGATCTGCCCTCAGAGGATCTGATTTAGTGGATCTGGTGGAGGCACGATAGCTGCATATGTCTGACAGGTATCCCTGTTTAGCAGGAGACCACAGCATGGACCTCAGTGCTTTTGGCAAAATTTTCTTCCTCTTTGGCTTTTCAAGTGAGCTAGAGAACGATGGGTTCTACGTTTTGCTTTCCATTCCAGGGAATCAAACTCACCTTAAGTGGCCCTGCTCACCCTTGGGGAAGCAATGTCTGCCTGCACAAAGAGAGGACCCGGAGGCATGTACGATTGGCCCAAAAACAAGATGAAAGGAAGCAAAGCTAATGATCCAGCTGCCACACTTGGTTCCACATGAGTGTAGAAGAGACAGAGGGAACTTTGAAAGTGGGTTAAAGTCTGTTCAACTTCATCCAGCTATTGAGAAAGAAGATGAAAAGAGAGAAAAGAGATCCCTCAGAGACTTAGCTATCTATGATAGAGAAGAGATAGAAGAAATAAATTTGGTTGCAGAAAGAAAAGCTATTTAAAGTCTGGAAAACGCTAGCATGGAAGGATGGGAGGCGTGGCCAGGAGCATGTGGTCTGGGCATGTTGATTCGACCTGACTGCTGTACCCACGCATGCTTTTGATATCTGGGAATTTGCTGAAGGGGATTTTTAAGCAGAGACCCATGGAGATGATGGGCAAGATGACCCGTAAGACAAAAGTCCCTTAAATCCACAGACTGTGAGAGGAAGAATCGGAAGCCATGAATTTGGAGGGGAAAATGTGCTTGGGAATCGTGCTGTGAGTGGAGACTAAACAGTCTCAAGGGAACAAGGGATGGAGGTAGATCTGATGTGTAAATGTGGGTAAGCCTCCTAAGAGATGGAGTCTCTGGACAGCGACCACACAGTTCACGCTTTGGTTCTGGAATGCACAGTTCAACAATGGAGAGAAACTTTCAGAGGGGCTATGCTAAAGAGAGTTTCTAAGACTTGGAAGAGGGCAGGATATGGCACTTGTCCCTCCTGGAGAGGCTTGCAACAGACATTTATTTTTCTTTCAAGAGATCAGAAAGTCATAGTTCCGCTTTCAGTAGTAGATGTCTTCACTGGCATTAGATCTCAACCCTGTTGTTACAAGCAGGGATCTGGAGCCAGAGGGCATAAGCTGAGATTTCCAGGTTTTTATGTCCCAGAACAAAGAATTGGACCAGAGACATGTGTACAGTGGTAGAAGCCGAGTTAATTTAGTAAGAAAGAGAGAAGCAGTCTGGAGAAAGGAAATAGGACAGAGCTAGAAATGTAAGGTTAAGAACTTGGATGGTCCCTCAGCCACAAGTATGGTTAGCTTTTATGAGTCATTTACCCTCCCGTGTCTAGAGATGTAATCTTGTCTTGAGCATGATGTGTTCTCTTACTGGTAGTTTGAAGCGAGGGGAGAGGCATCAGTCTTCGGTCACTGTTTTGTTTTGTTTTTGAGACAGAGACTCTGTGTAACAGACCTAGCTGCCCTGGAACTAGCTCTGTAGGCCAGGGTGGCCTCTACCTGCCCAGTGCTGGGATTAAGGACGTGTGCCACCACTGCCAGGCACTGATTTCTTTCATACATTAACCTTGATGTCTCTGAAGTCTCTCTCTGCCCTGTTTTCCTGCCACACTATGTAGACAGTATAGGCATCTATAAAAGTGAGCCCGCCTTTGTGACTGTTGGAGGAAGATAGCACAGTGGACTGTGTACTCTCTGGCTCACGTCTGAAGAGCTGGGAACAGCTCTGTACACTAGAGCTACCTCAAAATGGTGGCCTGTGTCATCTGCCAACTCTGTGTAGGAACTGATGTGCTGCTGTAACTCTTTTCCAAATCTCATGGAAATGGAGCTAAGAAAGTTGGATTTCCTGACACACCATGCTAGAGAGGGGCAAACAGCTATAACTGTTTAGAATAAGGTGGCCCCTACCTCCTGGTGTGCAGCATCTGGCTGAGACAGAAGATGTGAAATGGAAAAAAGTTTAATCATGTTTGGGCAGACCTAAGACATAATTACATATGCCATGGCTTCAAGCAGCTACGTTTATCTTTTGTTTCTATATGCCTGAAATGGGTCTCAATATGCTGGAATTCAGGTTTTAGCAGGTTTACCATTGCCTAGAGTTGGCTGCAGGGAGAATTCTTCACCTTCCGTAGCTTCAAAGAGACTGCCTATACTCACTACCTCTTATTTTCTCCCTCTGTTATCTAAACCAGCAACATAAGGCTAAGTCCTTCCTACACTGTCATTCCCCTGCTTCAGATTCCTCCTTCCCACCCACAGACTGTGACTATTACATTGGGTCCACTCAGGCAATTAAGGATAATTTCTATTATACACCAATTCTACTTAAAATTTCAGTTTCTTTTCCACGTCAGGCTCCAGAAACTTTGGAGGATCACTATTTCTCTAACACAGGCTCCAGAGAGTTTGGGGAATCACTATTTCTCTCACACAGGCTCCAGAGAACTTTAATTTCCATTCTCTAGCCTTTCAGTGGAAGATTTGTTTTGATTTCGAGTCCTCTGGAATGCAGGAATGGGAAGATCCACATTGAGATGGGGCATTTTCACATCTGTGTGCAATGCACACCTTGTCGTGCAGTACTCAGATGGCGTGGCTAGAACCTAACTTGAAATGAGTTATAGAATCATGATGAATTCTCAGCTTCGGTGAGGTTTATTTAGCTAATGTTCTATTCTGGCTCATTGTAAGGACTTCTGGGTAAATGCTTGAATTGTTTATGTCGTAGGGAGGAGAACAAGGGTGCCTTTCCATGCACCAGTAGTCTTCTTCTCTAGGTATGCCTGCTGACCAACTTCCTGGTCTTGGACGTAATAGTTTAAGAGAATCTGGAAATGAGAGAGGGGGCTTTTCTTCCTATGTCGGAGAAGGCATGCTCTCTTCCCTGTGAACAGAGAACACTGTGTGCAGAAACGCCTGCTTCTTTCTTTCTTTTTTCTTTTTCTAAAACTTTCTTTGGGCCCCTACTCTTACGGCTGCTGAGAGCTGTGTTTCTCTTTCTCTTCTTGGTGCACCAATCAGTGAAAGGGAAGTTAGCGGGATAATACTCCATTTATCCACTGTCCTCACATGGTATGCCGCCTGTGAGTGGGTAAGAAACCACAGGAGTTTGTCTATAGACCCCATTATGAAAAAGAACTTGAGAAGGACACTCATTGGTTCTCAGGTCTGAGTAATAGTCTCCAAATTGGTTTTATCAAGAAACCCCAGGTGACTGGTTCTTATACAATTTCTAGAATTAGTAAAGACTTCACATTCCCCCTTTTTACTACTATTTCTTGAAATTACTTTGAATGGTAAAACTCAGCAGGTAGAAGAATGAGTTCTTGGCTCCTGCAAGCCTTCATGACACCTGGGACAGAACTGCAAGGATTTTAAGGAGAGGCAAACAGAATGTGTTAAAACACTTCCCCTGTTTTCACGAAACCTGTGACCTGCGTTACTATCCACACCTTTTCACATACATATTCACATTTATGGAGTGGATGCTGTAATCCTTTAAGATAATGTTTGAAAAATTATTGGGATTAAGTGGAGCCGGGGGTGGGTGGGTGGGATGTATCACATTGCTGCCAACACATCTGTTGTAATCAGAGGACCACATTTTGGAGTAAATTCTCTCCTTCTACTTTTGTGTTAGTTTTGGGGATCCAACTCAGGCCACCAGGCTTGTGAAGCAGACATTTCACCTTCCAAGCCAGCTCGCAAGGCTTTGGAGGCTGTGCTCTTCACCAATACGATCCTTATTTGAAGTGGCAGATGGCAGCAATGCACCTGCCTCCACATTTAAAGCAGGATCTGAATCACGGTGGGAAGGTGGGCAGCCTAAAGAGGTCTTTAAAGATCTGTGGTAGAATCTGAAGAGTTTGTGGCCAACAGTCGGACCAATAGGTTAATCAATGGTCTAAGCAGGCAAGGAGTTTCTTAACGGGAAAATTGAAGTTCTGTGTACAAAAGTCTTACTAATACACTGACATACAGTTTTTAAATGTTATTGTCTTTTACCTATTTCTCATTGCAATCATTTTAGCTTATTACAGGACATACTACCAAAGAGCCTGCAGGGGAGAATTTTGTGTCCTAGCGCATAGCTGGCAGCCCTCTCTCTTCTATTCACCTGAGCCGGTGTATACCTTTATTGGACTGTGCTGTTTCGGGGCATTTTGCTCCAACATGGGCTTCTGATTCAGCTGTCCAGCTTTGTTTTCTGTTTCTTTTTTGGAAAAAAAAAAAAAAGCCAGTCTTCAGTAACATTTGTTACCCTTTGGTGCATCCCTCAGGCTAGTCGACCTTGAAGACAGGGTCACTGGATACACAGAGGGGGATGGTCCAACCTGTTGATCCCCTGAGCATTTGTGCTGTTGTCTGAATTCAGTGTATTTTTTTTTCAGTCTGTTTTTCCTTTTGATGAAACAAGATGCTTTGAACTCTTTGAAACACTCATTTCTGTTTGCTCAGAACAAATGATTAGCCGACAGCTCGTGTTTATAATCTTTTCCCATCACCAAAAGAATGGAATTAAAACTGACCCACTCCTCCCCTCCACATCACCATTTTGTTTTCTTCTCTACCAGCTAAAAATTGAGCAGAAGGATTTTTTTTATTTGTATGTATAAATTTGGGGGCTCAAGTACAAAAACCAGTAGCTTCTACATTGATTCAACTTTAAAGTGACATCCCGGAGGAGCATTCTGAATTGGATCACATTTTAAAACCCTTGGCCACTTTCTTCCTGTCTTCCATGTCAGATGCTTCTTTATTAGCGGCTGGGCGTTCCTGTCTCTCTCTTCTCCCCCAGTACTTTTTGCACATTCTTTTTCATAAGCTGCAGATTTACTGAAATAGAGTGGCATGAGCCTGGCTGCATAAAGATGCTATCGGCTGTTTTATGTGGCAACGGTTCTCAATTACTTTGATTTGATCTTTTAAGGCACAATATAGTGTGTGGGCAAATTAAAGGCGATTTCTTCTTTCTGTGGAAGGGAAAAACACACATACCGTTTCTCAACTTTATTTTCCTTCCTTGTTGATTCTATCTCTGACTTCCTATAGCTACAGAAATGCTTGAGGTCTATTAGCTGTTGGTTATTTCTGAGACCTCAAGGCCACACAGCTGGGGAAAGCAGGAGGATTCCGGAGCTCACTATTTAGTACTGGTGTTCTTTGGTCCTGGAGCTGACTTCCCTTTCCTCCTGAAAAGACAGAAATAGTTTGTGTTTAACTGATTGAAGGGACACACAGGATCCTTGACTGAAGGGCTCTCACCGAGCAGGACATTCTTTCTCATGCAAATTGCTCAAGCGGCAGGTGTGACTCCCAGGAAGGAAAGGGAAATCATGGTATTTCTGAAGGGAGCTGTTTGAAAGCGATTTCCCCAAGCTCTTCATTAGCCCATTCAGCGTGTCTGAAGCACTTTTGCTGGGTCAGGAATGTTCTAGTTCCAGAGATACAGGATCAGACGAAAGTATACATACAGCCTTGACTCTTATAGCTCAAGTCCAACCAGTGTCTTAGTATCTGATTTGTTACTATTATTTATTTGAGGCGACATTCATCAGATCGCTCTTTCTGTAAGTGATAATTTTGTTGGTGGAACAATTGTTATTGTTTTACAGGGAGCTTAGAACCCGTCTGACAGCATGGTCAGCAAGTCATGTTATATGTTCTGAGATATCCACCTACTGGGCTGGCTTCCTAATATCTACTCTGTGTAATTAATGTACGTAGACATGGACTTTTCACTTAGGACTGTTTGCGTCTCTATGCTGTCCACACAAGCTTACCTTTAAAGCTGTTGTCTTAGATTTGAGTTTTAAGCAAATAATTTGAAGTGAAAATGGAAATAGCATTGTTTTTGTACCAGATGAGTTCAAAATAAATTAGCTTTCCATCGGAGAGAAATATTTATTTGTGTTTGAAGGGCTGTTGGGAGGTGGTAAATTAGATGAACAAAGTTCAGGACAAACAGTGACACATTTTGTCACTTTTTGAGCTTGCTTGCTGTTTGTATATCTGTTGCTGTTGAAGGATTATAGATAAACATTGTTAGCAACTGTCTTTGGTTCTTTATACTTACCCCAGAATACATAGTAGACAATTGGCTGATGTTCTTGCCAATAGATCTTAGCTTTTATTGTATTTATTTCAGTGGGAAGTACAGGCTTTAGCTTAATGAAGTGCATTCATAATATTGACTATTAAAAGACAGACATTGTGGGAAATAAGTTGCTGCTGACCGCATAGACAAGCATGAGCTTTGGGAACTGTTCCCCATCTTTGAGAATCCATATCACCACTGGCTCATATTTTCTTGTAATGTTCAGCTGTCTACCTGTTTTAAGACATGTCAAGTGCATTTTACTCAAGATGTTTCAATCAGAAGTATTTCAGATTTCTTTATTTTTAAATATTTGCATTTATATAATGAGATATTGTGGATGTTGGGGTACAAGAGGAAACAAATTCTTCAGGTTTCTTAGGACACCCATGCAAATAATCTGACACAAAGTTTAAACAATATTTTTAGTCTGCATTTTGATTCCAATCTGTTCAGTGAAGTCAGGAGTGGGGTTTTTGGTGTTTTCTACTTATGACATCTTGGTGTGTGCATGTGTGTGTGTGTGTGTATGCACTTATGTGCGTGTGTGTAGGGGGTAGGTACATGTGAATGTGTGTGTGCCTGACTATGTGATTCAGGGATTGACATCCCAAGTCTTCTCCAATTGCTCTCAACCTAATCTTTGAAAATTTTAATAGAATGTGTTCTTTGACAATTTCATACATCTCTTTTGTTCCCTCCCTCCTTTCCTTCCATCCTTCTTTCCTTCCTTCCTCTTTTTTTTCTTTTTTGAAGCCTATTGAGTCTATGCAGGATTACTAGCATGAGCATGAGTTTGGAAGAGCCCATCAGGCTATAATGGATAGTTTCCTATCTAGTTATTTTTCTGAGATAGGACTTCTTATTGAGCCTGGAGTTTGTTGATTCAGCAAGACTGGCTGGCCAGAGATTCCTAGAGATCATCCTGGTTTTCACATCGCCAGCCCTGACATTGTTGGCAGGCACACGCCAAGCTTTTCTGTGTGTGTCGAGCATCAAATCTGGGTACTCACACTTGTGTGGCAAGCCCTTTGCCAGCAAAACCACTGCCCCAGACTTTTTGACTGTTGGTTCTTGCTGGAGCTAATGACGTTTGGAATTCTGAAGCATTTTATATCTTCAGATTAGGATCCTATTTCCTTCTCCTTTCCTCTCCTTCTACTTCCCTCATTTGATCTCTTGACGGTGCTCCTTCTTTTGCTGGCTTTTATCATGGCTGCTCATGTAAAGCTGACAACATTAGGAAGTCAAAACCATGTGTTTGTCTCATTATTCTGACCACACGCTAGCTGAGATTTTAATGTTATCAGCAGAGGTAGATAGCTCTTGAAATGTGCAAATAAGATGGGTTGTGGCTCATGCCTTTAATCCCAGCACTCGGGAGGCAGAGGCAGGCAGATCTCTGTGAGTTTGAGGCCAGACTGGTCTACAAGAGCTAGTTCCAGGACAGGCTTCAAAGCTACAGAGAGACCCTGTCTCGAAAAACAAAACAAAACAAAACAAAAAAGAAAGTTCAAATATGTCTGACACACTGGAAAATTGCTGAGGATACCTGGGGGTACTCACAGCAGCTAATCACCAGGAGAGTGTCATGTGAGGCAGTCCTCCTGTGTGATTTGCACACTTGCTCCCATCCTATCCCCACAGAACCTACCTGAGAAGCAACCCTGGATGAGGGAGGATCAATACCATGCTTGCGGATTCCCCTGTTTGTAAACACCAAGGCAGAATTAATATGCAGGACATTTAAACTCTAGAACTAGAGGTTTTCTACACCGGAGGAAAGATAAAAATTCATATTCAGGGAAGCCAGGGGCAGGCTGGATAGATGTTAAAGAAGTCGTCACAGAGGCAATACCTATATACCCAAGTGAAATATTCTCCTGACATTCCAATGCGATAGACATCACTCTGCTGTTGCAGGTGTAATATGACAGCTTCACACATCTTCCTTAATCAGATTAGCTAAGTCATACAGCATTAATAATTATAATTAGTTGTTTAATCAAGTAGTTGGAATGACCCTACTTCCCTACATACTGCATGGCTTAGTACCACTCAAATTTATGCACCCCGCCCCCAACTATGGACCTCGTTTGTATTTTCCTTCTCCCACTTGACTTTGAAAGTTATCACTTGCTTCTTATATAGTTTGTTCTCAGATTTGGAAATAGCTCAGCTAAGCCTCTCATTGCACAGGACACCACTAGGTCTTCTTCGGGAGACTTAAGTGTTTTCCAGTCATCTGGGTGCTGGGTGACAATGGTTGGACCTAGTTTCTACTTCTCTTTCTCACTTGTAGGTATCAAAGAAACTGTAGAACATGTCAAGTGTTCTGAAATGTGTATTCTGAGAGCAGAAACCAGCTGTGAGCACTCAGAGCCTGTCTTAGTTCTTTCTGGAAATCGATGTCCCTTAATGCTTTCTTTCTCTCTGTGTTGTGCTCCTTATTGTGCTTTCTTGGGATGTGAACTGAAGGCAGGCTTTCTTTTTCACTTTCTTTTTTTCTTTTTTAAATGTTTTAAGTAGTTTTTAAGCAGAAGAGAGTATATCTAACCCTGGCACGATATTCTGAACCTCGACAACACCCTTGTCCTGAATTGTAGATCTTCCGTCTCTAATGCTTCCCTGGAAGCAAGGGACCTAGCTCACATGAGTTCTGAGTGTGTGCCTGTCCCAGCTCTCCAGAGGCAGGCAAGTGCCAGAAGTGTAGATGAAGATGCAGGAGATTACTGTTTTCTGGGACCTAGAACCTCCACGGCAACGGACCTCGGAGTCTGTGTGTCTTTGAGGGTGTTACCAGAAAGTATTGACTGAGAAAAGAATACCCAACCTAATTGTCTGCAGCAACATCCCTTGTACTAGGTTGCATACTGATTGAAGAAGACAGAAGGAACTGAGCACAGGGCCGTGATCTCTCTCTCCTTCCTGAATGTGGATGCGGTGTGACTAGCTACCTCAACTTGTGGCTACTGTGACTGTCCCACCTGGTGCATTGCATGCCTTCTTAAACTGTAAATCAAAGTGAATCTGTCCTCCCTTAGGTTGTTTGCCCCTAGGTAGCAAGTCATGGCAATGAGAGAAGTAACCAGTAAGGTTCACGTGGGAACCTGTGCTCACTGAGCCTGCCTCACAAGTGCTTTTTTATTGGGTTCCTGGTTTCTGCCTCCTACCACACCAATGTCATAGACTTTAGTACATAGGCTTCAGTCTAAAAAGCCTGCTCCTATGTCTTTAATCCTCAAAAGTGGCTTCAACCGACTCTGTGACTGACATTTACTGAAGGTGAGTGAGGGGCGGTGGAGGTTACAGAGCAGTGCTTGGGATAACTAGAACCTGAGCATTAGCTATAATCTTAATAACGTAAAAATCCTTTGGCCTCATTTCTCTACCTTAACTTTTACAACCCTCTCCTTTTGATTTTGTGGTGTATTTCAAATCACCCCCTTTGCAATTGAAGTGGGGTTTTGTGGCGAAACTAGGAGTTTCTATCTAACAGACTACACTAGAGTCCATGGTAATCTTGCCCTCACATTTCACGCTTTAACTACTCTTCCTTCTTTTCTTATTTTTTTTCCCTCAAATGAACAATTATCTCAGGGTGTTAAAGAGGTAAAGATGCAGTGATTAGCCTTAGCAGGGATTTTGCTCATGGTTCTTGCTACAGAAGGTACACATAGCTTTTTGAATCTTGGGCCATACTTTCCTCCCATTCTCTGTTTTGAGCACCAAGTCCTCTCTGAGCCTTCGTGGATTTTGTTTGCTTCTCGGAGCAGCTTGTGGATAGAGGCTATGAGGCAGCGAGATGGGGAATAAAACAGACCATTGGCAATCAACTACTCCCATTACATCGAGATGTAATGGCTATTCATATGAGCCTCCTCTGATAAAAGTAATGTGATTCCTGGCTGGTGAGATCCTTCCTAATTCAGACAGAAAACACCTCCCATGTCTGGAGACCTGCTTCAGGTGCCGGAATGCCAACTTTATGCCATGCTCTGATACAAAAAGGATGGTTAACTGTCACTAGTCTCTACAGATTGCATCTTCATTGGTTGGCATTAGCATTGGGTGTAGATGCTAGGTGCTCCCGTTCTCCAGACAAGGGTCAAGACCCCTTGTGACGTGTAGAAAATTTTTATTTTCCACCATGAGGAAAGACTGAAGCCATATGGTTGAAAAGAAATGTGATGTATCGGAGGGCATGTTAGGCAATGATCAGAATGTCTGTCCCTGTCATGAGGAATGTATTTACAATCTCCAGAAGGCCCTCCCTTGATACACTGCTTGTAGCAGCCTACCACTTTCCGAGCTCTAATTCAGAAAGGTATAACTTTAGATTTCACTTCCCCTTTTCACACCAGGACACACCCCTAAGGCTTTTGGCACTCGGGGCATGTTCACAGTCCAAGAGTCTCTGCCTACATCTGCTCCTCCATCTCTGAGGTTGCTTGCTGTCTGTCCTCTAAATCAGAAAGCACGAATGCATTTCTGTTGCTCTTTCCTCTTCTTCAGCGCCTGGAAAAGGCTGACATTTTTCAGTTTGTCTCTTCCCACCCCCAACCCTTTAAAGTAATTAGCCTCAAACACCAAAAATATTGTTCTTTTAATTCCCTTCTGTGTCTTTAAAAAGTATTTTATCTCTGAGACCATGACTCTGCCATAAGTACCTGTTGTTCCTGGTGACGTCACCCCAGTCTATTGCAGAGTGAACCCCTCCTAGAAGCCAGGTTTTAGACAGATTCCTCCATATAGGTACACCAGATGTTCTACTTCGGATAGAAGCTTCTGGACTGCATCTTCAAAGGAAGCCATGGTTTTCTTTCCCATGACAAACAACTCTTTTCAGTACAATGGTCCACTTGCTTCCTGAGGAGCCATGCTCTTAGCTACTAGAAACCTTGTGCCAAGTATGCTCTTGAAGCATCATGGAAGTCAGTAAACATCCTACTTAGAAATGAAAAGCAAAGCGAGTTTCTGATTCCATCTCAACAGTGGTCAATCAAGGGCCCCTGTCACTGGATCGTTTCTGAGTCTTTACCCATTTCTACTGTTCCAACATTCTGTGATTCTATGCCATGGTCTGAAAAACTCAGCAAAAATTTTCACAACGAATAAATAATTTACGATTTATTAGTTGAAAAAATGAAAAATAATAGTTGCAATTCTTTCTTAGATGAAGTCATTTATCTGGAGCACTGTAATCTATTCCAGATTATAAAAAATACCCCAATTACTACATTTAGCAAATCCATGTGGCATGAATTTTTCTGTCATATTTATCTATAATGGGCTTCATTTATATTCTGCTTTATTTTGTCTCATTTGATTTAATTGTTCCTGTAATAACCTCCATTTTTCTATAAATTTAGAGAAATTCATTTCCCCTTACATGTGACAAATCTGTTGTTTAGGAATTGAAGGAAAAAATAACCTGAATTCCACTTTCCATTTCCATGTGGTATTTGTAAAGTTTAGTTAATTTTTAAGAAGCAGTATTTTTCTTTTACTTTGAGATTACAATTATATTAATTCTGCCATCCCTTCTTCCATTCAAACCATCTCATTCACCCCTCCTTGACATCATTCAAATTCATGGTCCTTTTTTTAAATTACAGCTACAAATATATATATTCCCAAATATAACTCGTTTAGTCTGAATAAATTATATCACATGATCTTACATTCTTTTTAATAATCAATCTCCAAGCTGTCAATTATTGTAACTAATTTTTATAAATTCCAATTATTTCAGAATTCTTTAGATCACATGGTGCTTTCAAATGGCTGCTGCATTATGTATGCTTGGTAGTGACCACAAACAACAGGATAAGCAATGTCACTTTTACCTGCATTTCTCAGAGGCAGCAGAATAAAAGGTACCTGTAATGTAATTCAAGGTATGCAATTGTCATTTCTTCTGTACACTGTGCACAAAATGCATAAAGATTCATAGTCTGTTAGTATACTGTATTTCCCCATGAAAAATACATTAACGTAACAATTGAAATAAGTCAACTGTTCAAAGATTGTTCTGTAAATCACAATTAGAAAGGAAATGTAAAGCTTCAAGGTATAATAGCAGTCATTACAGTGTAATTCAATAAAATTCTAGGCTCTTCTATTATCAAATTAATCATGAGATTAAATTGGAAAAACATATGAGCCAGCCTTCAACCTAAAATTGACACTACTACCTTTTTGCAAACAGAAAGCTCAGTTAGTTAGGGAAAGCCATCTTAAGAGGGTCTATAATTTTTAAAAATATCTAGATATGGGTTTGGGCAGTCTTTCATTATACAATTCTGCAGAATTTTAGAGCAAAATGTGATCTTGTATATCTTCTAGTATTATGACGATTCAAGGAATTGCAGTGTTTTAGTGATGTTGAATAGTTCTTTAGCCTGGGGTCTAGGGAGAGGGCTCAGTTGTCAAAATTCTTGCCTTCCAAAATTAAAGATGAAATTTGACCCCAAGAATTTATAAATCATGCATGCTAGTAGATACTTGTAATGCCACTACTGGAGTGGGAGAGGCGGTGGACTTCTTTAACTCTTGGGCTAGCCAGCCCAGTTTAATCTGGAGGTCTAGGACAAATGCACAGATGTGTGACACTATTAAGTCTCTAATAAACTCAACTACCTTGTATTTAAATAATGATTTCCCCCCTTGAGACATTGAGAATTTTTTTTTTGAATTTTTTTTTATATTAAGAAAGAAAAAAAAAT
>NW_004949108.1:6823227-6846752 GCF_000317375.1 Microtus ochrogaster | reverse complement strand
CTTTAGGATATCAAAATAAAGACTCACTGACCTTTATTTGTGGCTAGAAACCAATTATGAGTGAGTACATCCCATGTTCATCTTTTTGGGTCTGTGTTACCTCACTCAGGATAGTATTTTCTATTTCCATCCATTTGCATGCAAAATTTGAGAAGAATTTTTTAAAGAGTTCAAAAAAGGCATTTTCTGACATCTATCTTGAGAAATAGAATTTGGTAAGCATCTTATTTTCCCCTTTTCTTTTGTTTGGTTGGCTGGCTGTAGAGTACTATGAGTACAACACCAAGTTCTTTGTGGGACTGAGGTGGAGATCAGGGGGAAAATGCTTGTCCAGTATGGCAAGATCTTCAGCTTGATGCTCACCACTGTATACCAAGAACAAATGAGAAATATCCAAGGATATTAGCCATTACTGGTTACCCCTGCATGTGCAGACAGGTAAAGTGAGTCCCGAATGTCACAATGATCAGCATAGCTCATTACTTGGAAACACCACCCCCTGGATCCAGCCAGATCTTCACTATTCTCCACACTGCCCAGAAAACCCAGAAAGGCTGCCTTTTTCTTCCTTGCCAAATTGAACAGTAGGAAGTTGAAGTGCCCATTAAAATTCTACTCACTAATTCATGATAAGGCATTAAAAATTTAAAATCTATCCCTTTTGTCAAGTACGTTTCCTTTATTAATTATCTAATCACAGCAGGCTCAATTGATTAATCACCCTTGCTACATGCATTTCCAGCTTATTGATAAGGTGCGCATGGGTGCGATCATGGACAGGAAGGAAAGCTTATTTAAAAATTATCAGAGCACTTAAAACAAAGGCAGGTCAAACCGAGTCTCAACAGAATTGTGGGAAGCTAATGTGCGATTGGGGTTTCTTTCCAAGGGTGCTGTTAAGAAGGTTCATTCCTCAGCATAGAGCCTGCAGAATGTAACATCTTAAATACAAATTTCATTTCCCGGTGGCAGAGGAGCTTAAACAGCTGGAGCCCTAGAACGAAAATAGCCTTGGGTAGGGAGGGTGAAATTCCAATGAACGCCATGAACACAAGCACCTGATACGCTTATTGATGTAAATTATTCTGACGGGGAAGCAAGTAAATATTTAAAAAACAGAGTCAATAATTTTCTTTCATATTTACTCAGACAAATGAAAAGGTCACTCTCCACCCTCCTCCTAAGGAGTGCTCCCAGAAAATATGACCAGTGTAGTGAATTTTCAGTCTGGCAATTACTGTCAGTTTGCAAAGAGCATACACATTTGCATAATTATATAAAGCAATGTGTTAGCAATGCAGCCAGTCAGGATACATCAGCCAGATCTTGGAAAATGAGCTAGGCCAAAGGGGGGATGAACTCTTTTAGCCTACACATGATAGTCCCAGGGTCTTCAGAAAGTAGATGCGCTGGAGGTGGGTGGTGGGAACAGATGTTTCCTGCGATGCCTGTAGCCTCTGCAGATGGTGTACAAGGTGTGACAAGACTGAACAGCAGCACATTCGAGATGACCCCTCCTGCTGAGGTACAGAGAATCCAGGATCTTGCCCAAAGCCTGTTATGGTAGAAAATGG
The DNA here is from genome assembly GCF_000317375.1 of Microtus ochrogaster. Lineage (NCBI taxonomy): Eukaryota > Metazoa > Chordata > Mammalia > Rodentia > Cricetidae > Microtus > Microtus ochrogaster. The sequence continues at coordinate 6,845,178 of NW_004949108.1, read as the reverse complement.
TTCAAATGGCCTGGAAGCTTGTTTTATGTGCTTCAGATTAGGTTTGTCTGAGATTTTTTTCCATGAAACAAATATGCCATTATTCAGTGTCTTCGGATCTCAAAGTTCACATTATAAGCACCTGCAAGCGGACCCTTGTGTAACTTTTTCCTGAGGCATGTGAATGAATGTCTTTTCATTGCTGAGATGGGAGCAAAAAGCCGACTGAAGTAATGATTCCCACAGTGAAGCAATAAGCTGACTAGGCTTACTTATGGAGCATGCTTGAGGAGTTACAAACACAGAAGGCTCAAGGGTGGCTCCATCCACAGAAAGCCCACTGATGCATGGGTGATAGATAACTCCCAAACCTACATCCCCAGGGCTCTGTGCCTGACTTCTGTGAGGCTCAGTAGTCGGGCAAAGAGTCTTTTCTTCAAAGTTGCTACTGCTTCGAAGACCATGGGGATCTGCCATAGAGGGCTTCTACATCTGAGAAACCTCCTGACGATGACGACGATGATGATGATGATGATGATGATGATGATGATGATGATGACGATGATGATGACGTGTGTGTGTGTGTGTGTGTGTGTGTGTGTGTGTGTGTGTGTGTTCTTTCTGGGTCTTAGAGGAGCTTCCCTCCAGAATGTATTGTTTCAGATAATAGGAGATGGTTACACAAGATGACTAATAATTTCTTCTGAATCATGTCACACTCCCTTTAACGTAGATACATAAGGCTTAGGTGTGGGACCGTGCAAGAGAGGGCGTGAACCCACAAACCTGTTCAACTTGCAACCCAAGTGTGTTATGAAGGGAGACCAATATAAAATTGCAAATGTACTTCAAATGTAACAAGATACTTTTGTGTGACTTTATTTGTTAGTTTATCTCGGTCAGGCAGTTTTTAAAAGTGAACTTTGTAGGTGTTCAGACAGTGTGGTGACACAATGCCCAAATGTTTGGCATTTCTGCAAGTCAAGTGATTTCCCAATCAAGTCTCAACAGTGCCCTGTGGCAATCAGGTCTATTGGCTTTCCTGGCTGATGGTTCCTGGTGACACAAAAACATTGTATTCCTTCCCAAATTGGTTTACTTTTTTTTTATTGAAAAAAATTTCCTCCTCCTCCCAGCCTCCCATTTCCCTCCCCCTCCCCCATTCCTCTCCACCTCCCCCCACTCCTCTCCCCCACCCTCTCCAGTCCAAAGAGCTGTCAGGTTTCCCTGCCCTGTGGGAAGCCCAAGGTCCTCCCCCCTCCATCCAGGTCTAGGAAGGTGAGCATCCAGACTGGTTAGGCTCCCACAAAGCCAGTACATGCAGTAGAATCAAAACTCAGTGCCATTTCCTTGGCTTCTCATCAGCCCTCATTGTCTGCCATGTTCAGAGAGTCCTGTTTTATCCCATGCTTTTTCAGTCCCAGTCCAGCTGGCCCTGGTGAGCTCCCCCAGATTGGTTTACTTTTTGCAAAGGGACGGGTCACACTAGCATGGTCTAATTCTCAGAGGGCAGAACACGGCATGAGGTAAATATTTAAGGAAACAATTCAAAAGGCGCAATGACTAAAGGCAGTTCTAAGAAGTGCTAGGACCAGGTTGCTGTTCAAACTCATCAGTGAATAGACCAATACTGCCAGATGCTCTATTCCTATCATACCTGGCCTTGCTGGCCTTGACAACTTTCTTTAATCTCCCCTGTGGCTCCACCCTCATCTTCAAATTCCTCAAGCTTTATTTTCTATAATGTTTCCTGTTTGTTAATCTTCTGTGCAAATTGTTAACAGTGCTATGCCCTAAAAGCTGGCTCGTATTTGCATTTTATTCAAAATTTAAAACAAATGTCATGAGTGACGTTCAGAATTTCTTTCCTCAAACTCTGAAGACATCTGTGCAATTTCTCCTATTCTATACTTAACCTGGTTCCAAGGATTTTTAAAGAAGACAAAATAAGGATTACATTGCAGATTTTTTTTTAACTTTTAAAAGGAGTTAAGTTATAATTGCTTTGATTTCAAGTAAATTCATCTAAAAGTTTTCAAAACTAAATAGAAAAGGACTTAGCCTCAGACTGTTGGCTCCACAACTCCACTCTGAGTATCATCCTGAAGTTACTTTATGGCTTGGGGAAGTCATTGCTCTGTGAGCTCGAGCATAATGTGATTAGTTGGCTGCTAAGAATCCTGCCAGGCTGCAGCCATGTGGACAGTCCATAGTGAGAAATCCTGCAGCAGAACAAGGGTTTCCATGGCTTAGTGGCATTTATTTGTTACTTCAGGCTTATGGGGAACATTCTAGGTCTGAACATCTGGTTCACTTGAGTATTCTTCATCATGCTCATGAAATAACGATGGATCAGGGTTTCAGAACATTTTGACAGGTTTGTAGTAGTTAACTAGTCCTGAATCTGCAAGTTCACAAAGGCTCAGCACCCACGTTGCCTTTCATTTATGGTTAGTGGCTAGTTATAAGGTAGCAGATGTCTCAACTGTACTTTAATGATGAACTCACTGCAACCACATGCTTTTCTAAAAATTATGGTTATTTGGTTTTTAAAATATTTTTGACATTATAATTGTATAATTTCACCTTACAAACTCTCCTATGTATCCCATTGCCTCTACTTTTTTTTTAACTTACTTTTTAAAAAGCCTATCTGTCTATATAATTCATGCTTCAAAGGCTGACCATTTAGTATCACTTAACCGGTTGGAGAGCTCTTATCTAAGGAAGACTATTTTATCCTGCTCTCAACATTACAAGCTTTTAAACAAAATGTGATTTTAAAAAATGGGTAGGAATTTTAGTGTAAATAGTTCCCAAAGTTTTTCACATTGAGAAAAAGTGTGTGTGTGTGTGTGTGTGTGTGTGTGTGTGTGTGCGTGTGTGTGTTGGAAGATCAGAGGACAATTCATGAGAATCTGTTCTCTTCTATCATGTGGGTCCTAGGAATCAAACTCAGATTCTTAGATTTGGCATCAATGCCTTCACCAACAAGACCCTGCACATAGACACATGTACAGATAATCTGTGGCTGAGCTGATGGTGCATGCATTAGGCTGGCTCTACTGTAATAGATTAGCTCCGAGTCTTATCTATGCTTGCCCAGGCTGAGGTAGAAGATAATTTTTCTCTTCAAATAGCAGGTGCAGAGATAAAGTTGCCAGACTATGTAAAGAATCCTAAGGAATCCTCTCCCGTAGTTTACATTCCCTTTGATGAAGCCAGACTTTAGAACCAGGAGACATGTTTTCTGCTTCCCCCTTCTCTAGAAATACGATGACCCTACTTTCTGAATCTGTAGCTCTTAAGTATTAGTTTTACATTCTACACAAGGGAGAAAACTTTTTCCAGTTTGTGTGTCAGTCTGTATATATAGAGACTATCGTCAGATGGTTCTCCCCAGTTTCTTGCCACTCTTCCTATTCCCTTTTCCTTGTACCTTAGTTCCTGCCACTTTTGGGAATCAGTGCTATCTCCATTTCTGTTTCATCTTTCTGCTGCTTTTCTTCCTCTTCTTCTTTTCCATAGCAACAACAATTTTATCTTTATATCAAGATATCATGATCCGAGAACACTTGGTAGAGAACTGTTAGATATATAGACTGTTGCCCAAATGGAAAAGTATGGACAATCATGTCCCTTTTGTAGAAGAGGAAATGAAACTCGAGAGCTGTAGCTAAAGAAAATGGGTCCGTACTTCTACTAAGAGATAGAGGGACCAGGAAAGCATGGCCTAATCCAAAAGTCTGTGGTGCTATCCACATTTATAATTGAAGATGATTAATCACACAGTGTTCTATGCTCTTTTGCTTCTCTTGATCTGTGGTACTGGAAACTCATGCATTTTCTTATTTGTGGAATTAAAATGTAGTTGTTTGGTCGCCTGTAACAGGAGCTTGAAATGGAAGAAAGGACTTCAGGGTTCTAAGGTCACTCAGCTCTCCCCTTTTTGACATAAATGCAGGGCTCAGTGAGCTCAGGAAGTGGACATGGATGCAGAACTTCTCTGTCAGGTGGTTTATTCACTGTGTGGAGCAGGGCATTGATGCTTTATGTTGTATGTTGAGTTCTCAAGATATTTAAAATGTTATAGCCAACCATGCAGTCAATTCTCTATTGGCCCCATTTGCTATATAATGTGGCCCTGACTTCTTAGTTGTACAAAATATGCATGACCACATTAAGGGTTTATGTGACCTATAACTGGCAATAACATCAGCTACATCAGTGTCGTCAATTAATTTCTTTCGTGATTTGTGATTTCTTTAATTATTTTAAGATGAACTCTTCCTGGGTTTATAGATAACTCCTAAAAATTTTCAAACCACTATGAGAAATGAGTCTGTAAATCACTCGCCTTCTCTCCCTCCCTCCCCCCCTCTCTTTTTTTCTCTCTCTCTCACTTTTGCCTACCTTCTGTCATGTTAGGAAAATTCTGGGAGGCTGTCAGGAAAGAAAACCTTTGCTCTAACTGATCTCTGAAACCAGTCTTCTTACACCAATGACTATCCTTAGCTGCCTATAACAACTCGCAGTTTGAACTGCTCATGTGCTCATTCATCCTTTCTACTAGTCACTACCTTTTGTGATGGATTGGCTCTGGCAGGCCCTGCCCTCTGGTGAATAACCCAAGATCCTTGGGTGAAAGGAGCTTATGGAATAACATCAATGCAAGAGGCTGAGCAAACTCTCATGAAGTGATGCCTTACATTCTAATGGGAGTGTAAAGCAAGGCATTGGCATGGAGTAGACAATCAAAGCAGGAGACACTTCACTGTGCTTACAGCTTTTGAGTTTTCCCAAGAAGGGAACTGTGGTGAATGAGCACAGAGGACTCTCAATAGGAAAATCATCTCAAGATGTGGTGATAATAGTAACTGACGTGCTTTCTTAACCTGTTTTCCTATCTGGAAACTGTGTCTTCTCCAGACAAGAACAAACTAGAACTCTCAGGGGAGATGCAAGATAGCTAGGCTGTTCTGAGAGAATGAGGAAGCCAGAAGTCAGGTTCTGATGTGTGTGTGTGTGTGTGTGTGTGTGTGTGTGTGTGTGTGTGTTCATGAGAAAGAGACATTGACCTTCTCATTGACAAATCTAATTTCTGAGCCCTAAGATTGAGTTCTCAACCCAGATGTTCCCATGCCAGTGTTGGTAGAATCCTGATTAACAGATAAAAGAGAGACCCAGGATGCTAAGCATATTCCAATTTAGCAGAAGAGGCCTCCTGGGGTTTTTTCTAAGATTCTGTGTGTAGAAATGACACTTCCTGGCTTTAAAGTATGGTTTTGAAACTATCTGGTAAGGTGTTCTCCCTGTGTTGATTGTTTTAACTGTGTGTGAGTGCTACCATTGATCTCTATGGGGGTTTATTTTCGTGTGAGCTGAGAAGGACTTTTACTTCCCACCGCCTCATATTCCTGCTCTGGGACATGAAGCCTTGTTTGTCACATAGACAACACACAGGAATTCGAAGACTCAGGAGGTGACATAGTATCTCTCAGGTGGCCTGTGATTCGCAAGGCCGGTTCAACTTTCTTGGACTTTGGAAAGAAGAATATTAAAACACACAAAACTATATTTCAAGATTTTACACTTTTTTGGTTTTTAGAGAGTTCTTTCTTCCTAGGGCACTGTTAGTGGAGAGTAGATGCCCAAGAGTAGCAAAGGTGGGCAGGAGGTGCATGCATTGGGTAAGAATGGACTACAGCCAGATAACTGCCATCCAGGAATGGCTCTGCTGATATTTTACTGCCGGATCCTCTTGCTTGGATGCGCAGGACTGAGAGCTACATGCTGTCCAGTGGCAGACATGATACTGGTACAATACTTTTGCTACCCTATATGCCTGTGTCATCTGGACATGGTTGTTTCCCTGCCTGGTAATGCTTCAGACTTTATTGATGTTACAAGTGAATCCTCCTAGTTGTTGTGTAGTCCAGAGGGGATGTATTATATCAAATGTCATCTTGATGATTAAATTAACCTGCCTGATCATTCAAGGCAACATGTTAACTAACTGGGGCCCTGGGAAAGTATAGTTGTAAAGAAGATCTCTACATTTATGTGTGACAGAAGTGGTTTCATGGTGGATGCGGTGGGTATTTTTATGGCTTACAAATAATCAGTATAAGCCTCCAAATAGGGCTATGAAAAGGAAAGATGAACTCAATAAAAAACTTACTCTGAACATATAATTTTAGGAACAGTCATCTCAATTAATTATGAAATTGTCATTGGTAAATAACCAATGAAATTTCCTGTTAATTCATTAATGCTTTTATTTTTTTCTTGGTTCTGGAACAGAAAATGCAACCCAAAATGAACATTTATTCCAGCACAACTCTCTGATATCAAATACCAGTCTTGCTGCCTGCTCATACTTTTCAGGTGAGTCTGCTCCCCCAAGCTTTCTTTGACAGGCTTTGAGATTATGCATGAGCAATTAGGATCATGGAACTGGCCGTCAAATGGGTGAGTTTCAGAGATCTGTTTAACAAGAAAGCAAAACAGTGATCAAAGTAGGCAGCTGATTGGGAAGGGAATAGTAAACATTGGGGAGACAGGAAGAGGTGGACATAAAGGGACAGCTTTATGATATGGGTATATGTGATTAAACTCTCTAACAGACAGCACAGAAACAGAAGAGGAACAGAGGTGCCACTGGGAGCTGTGGGTCTAGTGAACACTGGCAGAAGATGCGTCATTCTTTCTGGTTACAAAGTTCCTTCATGTCCCCCACTTTGATCTCAGCAGTCTGCAAGGAGAGCTGGGTAGTACAGCCATTCCCATGTCACAGACGGTGAGAAATGTCTTTCCCGGAGAGATCCATCTTGTTTTGAACACAGTGACAACAGAGTCAATTCTTGCCAATAAACTATGGCTAACCTGAGCCATATTATTTTTTTTACCTCTGCTGCACTGTCTTCCTAAGAGAGGCCATCATCTGATGGCTGTGAGGCAGCTTGAGAAGAGCTCACACACGTCTGAGTCACCTTTAGTGGCCCTCACTCCCAATAGCAGAGCCCGCAGGAATCTCTCAAAAATCATACTTTTGATTCCCTGTATTTACTTTAAATGTGATAACAGCTTAAAGGAAATAAAAGAGGTTAATGGGAAGGCTGGCTGAAGGGCTGTGTGGAGCCATTATTTGAAAGTAGCTATTAATCTGTGTGTAGAACGATATCAGATGTCTCAGCTTTGTGGTCATCTTCACCCACAGCTTAGGCAAGATCCATCTCACCATTTGCTGCTCCCTAAACATGCCTGTCATTTTCTCATCCCTGCACACTGGAAAATGCTCACTCAACAAAAACAGAAACATCCAACCCTTTTCTCTTCACCTTCTCCCTTCCTTCCTGTGTCTAACTTACTTCTTACAGTACTTTCAATGTTGTAATTTTTATTGCAATGGATTCTAGCTTTCTTTTTTTTAACCTTCTACAAAGTTAGTGGCTTAAAAATGGTGCTTGTTGGAGGGAGGGAGCCACTTCTTCCCAGCCGCCTGGCTAGCTTGCACCTAAAATAATCGCACAGAAACTGTATTAATTAAATCACTGCTTGGCCCATTAGCTCTAACTTCTTATTGGCTAACTCTTACATATTAATTCAGCCCATTTCCATTAATATGTGTATCACCACAAGGTCATGGCTTACCAGCAAAGTTTTAGCACGTCTATCTCCAGTGGCTCCGTGGCGTGACTCTGCCTTTTTCCTCCCAGCATTATGTTTAGTTTTCCCTGCCTACCTAAGTTCTGCCCTAACAACAGGCCACTGCAGTATCTTTATTCATTAATGGTAACCACAACACACAGAGGGGAATCCCACATCAGTGCTTTCTATCTTATTGACTGTATTAAAGGTCTTGAGATGGCTCTGTACGGTGAATGTCAAGGTGTAGATGGGCTGTGAGTCATTCTGCAGGTTGTAGTGAGAATCTGTTTTTCTTACCCCTATCAGTTTTTAGATACTATCAAAATTTTCTTATTCCTTAGGCAATGCCAATAATATTAGATAGTGTCCTTATGCTGATATAGTTCTGCTTTTTTCTAAACATATGTTGCCTTTTATTGCTAGTGGACAACAAGATAGTCTCACTTCTAAATGTCATCCAATTGGCAAAAGATTTCTACCTTGTAGACTTAATTACCTGTGTGTATAGGGTAACAGAGCCATGAGGTTCAAGGACTTGGATACAGAGAGCTTTGGGTACCATAAGTTTGCCTCCCACATGATGCATAACGCAAGTTAACATAGGGTTTGTGAATATCATTTCTTTTATCCTCTTAGGAGCTGTTTACAAATACTGATGGTCCATATTTTCCAAGTTGAAAAAGCAGGGTTGAAGAAGGCTATATAAGTTTCCCCTTATATATCAAATAACCCTTTTAGGGTCACAGAAAACAGAAAGAGAAGTCGCTGGAACTTGACTGCATTGTGAGCTCAGAGGCAGCTGTGTTTTCCCAGTGAATGGAAAGGATAGCCATCTGGTTACTCAAGCCATTAACAAATTGCTTCCTGTAGAACTTCTGAATTTCCCTCTCTACATTTTCCATTTCATATCCCAAATATATTTCTGAGCCTACATTGTATAAAAGTTTTGAATAGGACCAATTTTCTTTATTCTCTGCTGTGTGAGAGTCTATGGCATATCCCAGACACTACCCAAACTTAACCACCTGCTCTGCCTTGTCCTAATTGGTTCTCCTCTTGCTGAGAACAACTCTTCTGAACATATCTATTTGTGCACACCCAAAGCAAAGCCCTTCAAGGTTATTGTTGACCTCCAAAGTTTTCACTGACTGTAGTGAGTTTGGCTTTTATCTGGTGCTTATGGGCATTAACTAATCTCTCGCATTCTGTGCTATGGCAAAGCAAACTATTTCACCCTGACAAAGCTTTGCCTGGAATAAAATACCCCCTGGGCCTCTTACCTGCCTCTTTGTTACTGTCCCATATTGTATCACATCAGATGTCACCTTTCTCAAGAGCTTGTGCTCTCCATCTTCATTCCTTGCCATCCCAATATGTGGCAGGATTCTCTCATTTTCTGGACCACACAGTAACATGATGATCGTGAACAGCGTGAGCTCCTCTCACCAACATTACCACTGACATAAAAGACAGAAATGTAGTACACAGCCTATAGATGTCTGTTGAACAAACAGATGAGTGAGATGCTTTTGCCATTGCTTCAGCCTCTTGCTCATATGGATTCAGTATTTGTGTTGCTATTCTTTCCCAACTCTAAATTCGGAAACCCCTTTATCCGCTAACTTTGATTTCAGGTTACTTTCCTCCTGTGGTTTCTTCTGTTCCACTGTATCTTCAGCACATGCATCCCTAGTCTTAGTTCCTTCATTAAGCTTCAAAATTACAAATTCTACTGCCTGGTAGGAATCTGTGCTTGGACATCTAATTCACCAATTGACTTAATACAATTGTGATGGTTACCGGTGATGTACATCTGGACAGAATCTAGACTCACCTAAGAGATAAAAGACTAACTTCTGGACATGTCTGTGGAGGAGATTCCACGTGAGATAAGTTAAAAAGAGAAGACCTAACATAAATACAGATGGTGCAATCCTGACGGCTCGGGTCCTGCACTGAATATAAAGGAGAAAGAGAGCTGAGTGCCTTCATTCATCTCCCTCCCTCCCTCCCTCCCTCTCTCTCTCTCTCTCTCTCTCTCTCTCTCTCTCTCTCTCTCTCTTTCTCTCTCTCCTTCTCCTTCCTGACCATGTTCCATGTTGTCACAGTGTGATGAGCCTCCTGACTCTTCTGCCACCATGACTTCTCTGCCACAATGAACAGTACTCTTGATCTGCACGTGAGCCTAAAGAAACATTTCCTTAAATTGCCATTGCCAAGTGTTTTATCAGAAAAACAATACAAGTAGCAAATAGAATGGTTATCAGGGAGCTCTTTATTCTACTCTCTCACCTACTCAATCTAGTGCAGGAGCAAACTGTTTCTCTGCCTGCACGGGACAAAGACCTGGCTTCTTTTTAATCCCTAAGTTTTCCTTTCTGTATCTCTAGCCAATCCATCAGCACATTCTCTCTGCTCTTCTACAATGCGACATCGCCAGTCTGTCTACTTCTCTTTCTCCCCAATGTACTCGAGGCAGGCTCATTTCATTTTCTTCCTGAGTAACTCCAATAGTCCTTAAATGATCTCTTCTCCCATTTTGCTCACCTAGCAACTATCCATTCTCTGTGCAGTAGCCAGAATGGTATTTTAAAAACCATAAATCAGATCATATCATCTCCCGACTTCAAATCTTCTTGAGGTTCCCTACTGCTTTTAAAGGGATATGTGAGCTTCTTAGTGTAGCCTGCACTGGCCTTGGGTGAGGCTGTCTTTTCTGTTTATTTTTGCCTCCTCAACACCTGAAGTTTATTTCTCCCTTTAGTTTTGAGTATTTGCTCCCGCTTGTGTCTTAGTTCTTCCACTGCAAATTTTTCCTTGTGGTGATTTTCCTGTCACTCCAGGTTTGTGTTCGCCAGACAGCTCTTTGTGGAAGATGACTCACATTTCAGGACCTAATTATCACCCTCCCACTCCTCATTCAAAGTCACCAGTGCTGGAGAGCCCGTTACCCCAGACTGAAAGCAGGGTCTTTTCTGGGATCATTTACTTTGCAATCATAGGGCCTGACAAGTGCAACTGGAGGCTCACCATATGTGATGTTTCACCCCTTCCACAGTCCTCAGGTTTATTTAATCTCTTTTGGTAGGCGGTCAGTTCTTCAGACCTATGTTGGTCACACTCCTCAAAATGTGCCTCACAGAACCTAGGGTGGTGCAGATGCACAGCTGTGTGCATCTCCATACACAGGGGCTCAACGTTGTGTTAGTTAAGTTTTCCTGTATCTTTCTTCTCTGGACACTGCTAGAAACACTCTGGAGTGTGTTTTGTCCAACCACAATTTCTTATAAGTGTTAACAAAAAAGTGAATATTTGTAAACGTTTTTGAGTCTTCTTTGTATCCCACAATCACCCTGGTCCATTACCAGGAATTAGTCCTGAACTCAGAACTGAAGAATTCCACATACAAAGGCAAGCACCTCACAAAAATGCCTGGTTCATATCCTGCTTAAAGACCATAAGTTGTGTGTATTGCTTGCCAATCTCCCTACGTGGAAGTCACATATTGGAATGCTAGTTGTCTTGAAAGCATTGACGATAGAGTCTATATAGAAGTGTCTAATAGATACAATAACCATCATTTTCCATCAAGTATTTTAAACATCAATTTTTGATATTTTATTAAATAACTAACACAGCTGTTTAAGAACCAGAAAGTCTTGCATTCAAATCACAGTGGAGACATTCCCAAAGGGTGTCATGTAGCAAGTCACGCTACTATTGTTAGCAGGCTCCCCGGGCACAGTTCTACAGCCATTGCCTATTGAGTATCAAGCAGTGAAGCAGCTCTATTTGGACTTCACAACTCTGGAAATGTAGATTTGAAACAATTGCCCCACATGCTGGTTCTGGAGATGAATTGAAATGGTCTATTTAGACTATTTGGCAGATCACAAGGTCATAATGAATATTCATTTTATTATTTTTAATTTTGTGATGAGGTCCTGGGATGTTGTCAGAAACACTGCTCTGAGAATGTTTTCCACCACCACTTGCAAGAGGGTACTTTCAGCTCTTTAAATTCCCACAAACATATAATTTGGCTCCTGGTAGATTGGGATTGATTATTGTTTATAGTTGAATGTTGTGCTTTCATCTGTGAAGACTTCATTAGACAGAGAATGAAGCAGGTGCTACTCTGTGGCATGCGGGCACCAGGCAGAGCTTTCCTTATTGTCATTCTGGCTTAGACAAAGTACGTTCTAGGGCAGAGAGCATTGCTTGAGTGATCAAAGAAATATTCGCCTCAGCATACTGTCTACATAGTCAACTCATTTCCTACAGAAAAGAGGCTGAGTCCAGTGTCCATATGTGACCATTCAGTATATCAGCCTTCTCGTCCCGTGGTTTACAAGTGTTATATGGGGAGGGAGGCTGTTAAATGGAGTTTCCTTACGTGAGGGACAGTACTCGCCTCCACCCAGAAGTTATAGGTTGCCAAATAAAAGTCCCAGTGCCAGATGTAGAATTCTGCTCTTAGAACTGTCAGATAAGGATGTCCCAACAATCCCCCAAAGTAAACAGTCTATTGCCATTGCTCTTGATTGCTCAACAGAACTTGATGGTATAGCTCAGTTGCTGAAGAGACCACACTCTAATTACAGGCCAGGCAGAAATCAAGGTGGAGCTGGTACTCTGAAAGCTATCCACCAGAGAGGAAACTAAAACACCAGATTGCTAGGAAGGAGAATCGTTAACAGTCTTATCCACTGTGAACTTTGTGGCTACAATCATGACTAGCCAAGTAAGGTATGCCTATGGGTGCAAGAGTGGCATGGATCTCACAGGGGTAGCCAACCACTTTCTGATTGGTTTTAAAACCCACTAAACCCAAGAAAGCTTATTTTTGGTATAGTAAATCTGGCCTCAAACCCATAAGCCATAAAGGTGAATCTGCTAGAATTATTTTTTTTTCTCAATGGGCATATTACCAATTGCCCCAAACTACTGTATCAAAAAAGCTTCTCAGTACAGTGGTGAGGAGTTAATCCAGAGGTTCACAACTGGTAAGAGTACAGAGAGTAAGTGTCTGTGGAGTACCCAGCCATAAATGTGACATCTATCACCACACCCTCCCTCAACCCAAGGCTCAGAGAACATCACGGATGAGCAAAGAGCGTAAGAGCTGAAAGTTTTCTGAAGAGTTGAGTGGAACTGTTTTCTAGAAACGATAGGACTATTGTAGTCATGAACTCACAGATGTGCTTACTTGAACGAGAGCAAGCTAGTCAACATTCAATTACATATGGGGGAAAGGGCACATGAGATCTCACACCCGGCTGAGAGTTATTGGCAGCTGATGGCTGCTAGGGAGGAAGAGTGACTTTTGTTGGAAGTTTGTTCATAGGTAGACAGACTGTGACCTGGTGTGTGGTCTTACAATCATGCACAATGGAAGCACAAATTAGACTTAATGGTTACCAAAAACAAGCAAGCAAGCAAGCAAACAAACAAACAAGATTTAAAGTATGGGAAAGTATTTGACAGGGACAACTGGGAAGGAGTTGGAGGCAGAGAGTAGAGGGTGTATATAATCAAAATATACCATATAGATTTGTGAAATTGTCAAAGAATAAATAAAACTATTTACTTTACTAAAAATAAGCAATGGCAAAAATCTAAAGAGCCTATTACAGGGTAATAGGGCAAAGATATAACAGAGAATCAGCAGCTATAATTCCCAAATACCAGTCCAAACTACTTTATAATCTGAGATTCACTATTAAAAGTAGACAAAATCTACAGTAGATCTCATGTGACAGATCAAAATCAAAACAAGCCATACTAAAATAATTGTATAAAATTACCTGTGGATTCTGTATGTAAGTTGTGTAGGAAATACAAATCCTGCCTTGATTCTTTAATAGGATGATGATTAGAGTGTGGAGCAATAATTTCTAAAGGGTTAATAGTGTACCCACCTAACAGCAGCTACTGTACAAGAGCTAGCCCTTTGCCCTCCCTTGGCTTGGGTTTCTTGTGTCTTCATTAAGAACTTCGGCCATTTTTTTCCTTTTCTATTTATTCTCTCTCAGTGTCTGGCTCAAGGTTTACATTTCTCGCTGTTCTACCTTTCTGGAAGAAAATTTATTACAAAAGTGATTTCATGATTTCAGTGCACCTAGGGACTGGACACCTAACCTAAAGAATAGTCTTCAGAGTCTCGGGAGCCATTTCCTCTGAGGCCACTGAAAAAGAACTCACATTTTTGATATTTGAGTTCAACAGAGAGATTGTCTCGTGGTAGAGCATTTATGACCTTGTTCAATTGATAAAATGTGTATTTGAACCCAGATTTCATAGAACATTTCAGAAGAAAGAGAAGCAATGAGAGAAATTGAACTTTGAAGTGTGCATAAGTGGGGCCACCAGTCTTAAAAGAAAGGTAATGTTTAGACAAGAAGCTGGAAAGACTTGCAAATGGTTTTGGTTGTAAAAGACTCTATAATTTAGGTGCTTGTAATTTTAAAGACAACATCAAGATAATGACAGTTAGCATGAGCTGGTTTTGGTATGAGGCAATCAAGTCATGGATTTATTTCTAGCTTAGTTTCTCTCAATACCTAATGCATTGTTATTTTATTTGAGAAGTTTGGTCACCCCTTTCTTGGCCCCAATTTAGAGTGACCTTTCTTCAATGCAGAGGGAATTCCTTCTGTTCAAAGAAATAGTTCAGTTTTATGGACGACTCTACATTATAAAAATATAAGAGTTTAGATTACCAAAACTAGAATGTTCCTTGAGAGTGTCCTAAGTTGTCTATTTCTCTCTAAGAGACTAGGACACTACGGTCTACCTGGATTAAATATCTTAATCAATATAACGCAATCAGATCTTGATGAAATGCTTTGCCCTTTATATTTATGTGTTTATATGAAACCTACTTTAAAATGGAATTTCATCATTTCTCCCAGTTCTCTTCCTCTTCCCTCCAACTCCATGCTTCTCCTAATCCCTCTCAAATTCATGGACTCATTTTCTGTAATTATTATAGCTTTACACACAAATAACATGCACACACACAAATATATAAACAGAATCTACTGAGTCTGTTTAATATTGCTTGTGTGTATATGTTTTTAGGGTTGAGCACTTGATATTGGATAACCTCTTAGGGGCTCATCCCTAGTTTTCTCTCTCTCAGCTGTCTTTAATTGCCTATAACTCTCCATCTGCCCTGGGTCCCTGTGAGATTCTCCCCATGCATATTGGCACGTTAACTGATGCTGTTCAGGTCTTGTTTGAATAGCCACTGTGCTGAGAATTCCTGGCGTACCTTCCGTGCCGTATCTAGAAGACAATTGACTTCTCAGTCCTCCAGATCACACCATCTTTCCAATCCCCTAGTGCTTTCTGAGCTTTTGGCATAGCTGTTGTGTTGTAAAATCTATCAGTTGGGGCCGGTCACCTCACGGTCAGTTCTCTGCCTTTCAGTAATGACTTTCTGTTGCTGTCTTGCTTTCTGATCCGTCTTATCATACGCCCTATAACTAGCCATGTTTCTATAAGCGGAGGGAAGTTACTGATCCATCTATGTGTAAGATTAAATTGCTCTTTTGATTAAGCTTTCATTTGGGTCACTAGTCATTCATTTAACAGCTGATCTTGTCACACTCCATAGCCTTCCATCAAATCTTCAAATTAGGGGACAACTTGAGAGTGCTGTCCTTAACATCTTTCAGAGTATAGTGATACCGTGGGTGGCATTTCTGGAGAGTAAACATGATAATCCTCTTACAATCCCAGTGACAGGCAGGCAGCTAAGTACAATGCAAGTTAGTGCAGGCCCTGACTTGTTCTTTCTCACTGTCATTTTAAACACAATACCCTATGTCAAAACTGGTTCTACTCCCCCATTCCTCTTTTTTTTTCATTTTTGTTGATTTTGTTTCAAAACTTTAATCCTTTATTCTTAAGCCACAGGCATTCTTTCCCCCTCAAGCTTCACATGCTCCTAATGTCTGTGGCCCCTGTTTGAATGTGTTTATTTGACTGTGTCCTAAAATGCTTATGTCTTTCTAAAATTGAAGAGCTCGGTGAACGGCTTGTAAAAACGAGCATTCTCCTTTGTTTTGCTTCATTGTGATGGTTTGCAGTTTGATATTATCTCTCTTTAGTGCCATAGCAACGTCGGGAAGTGGCAGTTTAGGGACTATCCTACAAATCTGGAAACAGAGGCTGCTTGGTTTACAGACATCCATTCAGTTGATTTTCAGATGAGAACAGTTTCTCTCTTTCGAGCTTAGTTTCATCACTAACAACAATGTCTATATTCTTCCTAGTAAATCAGGGTCTGGTCCCTGTGACCCCATTTAAGATGATCCAGACACTTTGGAAGGAATCTGTGTAGTTTATTCTACCTCTACATTCAACATCGCGTCATGTCCCACTTCCAATCCCTAAGATGTTCCTGATGGACAACACCTTTGCTGAACCCTTTACATTTCCCTTCTTAACTAACGCTCCTTCCTCAGTGTGTCCAGCCTCATGTTTACCCCTGGACTCTGAGGATGACAGAAACAAATTTCCAGCATGCTCAGAGTTTCCTAAACTGACAGAAACCTTTCTTCTTTGTTTCCCACGCTGGAATCATAGCTGTGAAACTTGTCTCACACCTGTTCCTAGGTGATTTCTCAGTTTTAGACTAATTCCAGTCATGTTGAAACAAAACAGACTTGTGAAACACCGGCTCAGATTTCAGAGGCTAAGAATTAATGGTGTTTGCTCTTATTCTTTCATGCAGCCCGAGAATGAGAAATATTGTGTGTGGAATGGATGAGTAGATAGCTCATTGGAACTGGCACCCTGGTGGTCAGGGGAACTGGAGACGAGCTAGTAACCTGGTTGAACTCTCTCAATCCCCTTCAGTACCATCTTCATTAGGAAAGGCATGTTCCGACCATCAACCTGATATTCTTCCTCTATGTTGAGAGAGAATCCCCGAAAAGCAACAGTGCTGTGAACAGGGTGCTCACTCTGGAACTGGTGGTTTCTTCCTTTATAATAAGGGATCCTAACCCTGAGAAGGGTTCTGTGGACTTCAAAGGTTTCTCATTGTTCTTCCTTGAGTACCAATTTCACTCCTTAATTAGGGACTGCTCCCTGGATATTTGGGGACAATATTAAATCACAAAGGTTTCCTTTGATCCCCCTGATAGGTGGCTCCCAGTATTTTAAATACAGCTATAACCCCTGTCTGATCATGATGTAAGTGGTGACAGCCTGCCGCCTCGAGAGAGAGTGGGTGTGAACCAGGGCTCACACCCACCTCTTCAGCTTCTCCATGGCTTCATTCACCGCATAAGAACTGGGAGACAAGCCTCTGACTTTCTCCTTTTGAGAGTATTCTTGCAAAGCAGGCCATTCTGGTTATGGAGATCGCACTATGTGGCTTAGTCCCCGAGGGGTGAGTGGAGAAACAAACCCAGGTATTTGCACAGAATTGTAAATCATGAACTTCAGAAACAAGTAGGAAGTTATAAACCCAAGACCAGGCATCCTACTGTGGTAAAGCCAGTGGCAAGTTACTGAGCCATCTTCAGTCTTCCTTTTCTTACTTATGAAAGGGAGTCTGCATTGCTGCCTCCTTTGGTTATGAGCTCAGATGACATAACGCATGCGAAGTGATGAACTTGTCACATGGTAGATGTTAAATGGATATCAGTTTCCTGCCAGATGATTCACACGTACACTGGTATCTCTTCCTCATCGGCCTGTCCACACTTCCCGTGCCTGGACCTGTCCCGTCTCTAGTCCCAGAGAGTACTTCGGTCAAGTGATTCCGCAAAATGAACATGTTCCTCATGTATTTGTTCATTGGTTTCCTTAGTCTATTAACTTTCCTTAAGATCCTCAGATCTAAGATTCAGAAAAATTATATCCTTGTTACAATGTTGACCAATCTGTAAGAGATACACTAAATCAATAGAGATGTTTTATAATTGAGGAGCAATATAAAGTAGTCAGACGCTCACTTGAGACTCGAATTGCCTGCCAAACTATTTTACTGGAATATACTGTTTTTATATCTTTAGTCCATTAGAGATGCTACAACAAAATACCATAATATTGGTAGATCGTAAAAAAGAAAAGTTTATTTCTCATAGTTTCAGAGGCTAGGAATCAAAGAGACAGGCTTAAGCAGATTCAGTACTGATGGATCTCCTTGGTTAATTGACATACTTACCTCTTAGACACAAACACTGTTCCCCAATCAGCTTTCCTATCTCTCTTCCCAAGCTGTCTCATTATTATAGAGTTGCATAGCAGATGGAATATATATACACCCTCTCAGTCCTCTTTGCTAAGGACATAAATCCCAGGGTGCTCATGCCTAAATCATCGCCAAAAGACCATCCTACCCAAATTCTATTACATGAAATGTGTGTGGGGGAGTTATAAAATATTATAATATGTACCTTAATATTGTAGAGTAAATACTGAATATACAAGGAACAATAGAACATACATCTTATATACATATATATGTATATGTTTTCAGAAATAAAGGGTAATCGGTCATTTGCTAATGAGAAACTTTCATATTTATATTATTCAAGGATTGTAGCTTACTATACTTCGAATTTTGCACAATCAGCGCACCTTGGAATAGTTTCATTTAAACAAACACTTCCAAAGTAACTATTATGTAGTCATGACTGTATGACTCTGTTTCCCTAAATGCTTCATTCAGTTGGTCAACTTTTTAAAAATGTGCAAAACTGAAGGTTGAGAGTTGCTAAAATGTTATGGACAGAGTGTCGTAAGTCAAATAGGGCCTAAAATTGAATGTTGAACTGAAAAGGCAGCAATGCATCTGAGTGGAATTATGAAGTCAAGTGGTGGATGAGAAAAGGGTACAAAGCGAGACAGGAAAGTTGATTGGGGAACAGTGCTTGTGGCTAAGAGTAAAGTGATACCACTCAATCTCAATAAAGGTTTTATATTTAACTTCCCATTTATATAATAAAACACCAAAGGAAATAATTTGTTAGTGAGAAAAAGTTTAGTAGAGTTCATAGTTTTGGAAGGTTCATTCCATGATATATTGGGACTTACTGAGATATTCTGTCTTTGGTACTATTTGGAGATACTAATATAAGAAGCCTGTTCTCCTCATGGATTTTTGTTTACGGGCTGTGCCTTCTGTGTTTTAAAGTAAAAAGTAGGTAGAAGATAATGTGGTCATAAATGTTTGAGGATGGCATGCCTTTATTCTATTTGGCATTTAATAGTTAATAACTACATTTTCTTTTTTAATCCATACACACTGAAATTGGCTATAAATGGATTTAATGAATAATGTATTTAGAGGGATAGAACATGTTGGTCAAAATACAGGAACAGATGCTTTCATTGACAGCTGTATTTTTCATCTAAAATTTATTAAATGCCTCAGTATGGTTCCATTTTTGATAGACCGATTCTTTCTTTGCATCCTAGAGGGGGCAGAAATAAAAGCTGAAAATGAATCAATGAAGCAAATACACATCATGAATTTGTAATAGAAAATTATTCCCCCAAAACACCTGATCCACTATTTTCATGGAAACTCTCAACTCAGACTCTGGTGCAGGAGAATGGGAAGAAGTATGTAGAGAGTTGTGGGAAAAGGCACCATGAGGTCTGACCAGGATTTGCGAGGTGGTTCCCACTCTTCACCCTGTAAAAAATTTGTAGTAAGCTTCAGAGCAAGTAGCTTGAAGCTCTCTTTTTTTCTTCTGATGACAAAAGGATAGTGTTTAGTTTGTGTCTAGAGTCTTAGCCAGACAGATGAGACTAACTCATTAGACATCACCAATGATTAATAAGAGCATGTGCTCACCAGCACAGAATTTGAGATTATTATCCTCATAGTGAATTTCAGAATTAACTGGTTTTTTTTTTTTTGAGACAGGGTTTCTCCATAGCTTTTGGTTCCTGTCCTGGAACTAGCTCTTGTAGACCAGGCTGGCCTCAAACTCACAGAGATCTGCTTGCCTCTGCCTCCCGAGTGCTGGGATTAAAGACGTGCGCCACCACCGCCGGGCTAACTGTGGTGTATGTGTGTGTGTGTGTTTTTTTAAGAAATCTAAAAGTTAAAAATGAAAACCATGAGTACATAGTTTTCAGCTTATACTAATTAAAACAATGGATTGTTTCATCGTGAGACTTGTCCCTCAGCTCCCATAGACAAGAAGAGAATACACACGAGAACCCCAATGGAATAATTTTAAGAAGCATCTATATCAGGTTTCCATATGACTTTTTCGAAATGTCTTATACATTAGATATGTACATAAATATAAAGAGTTTAAATGGGGCTACCACATACTGGGGTAATGGTGTCCCTGCTGGATACCACAGTCTAATAAATAAAAATCCTAGTGCTACAAAATGGGTTACCCCTATTGGAATTGTTGGCCAGTGGGGTCCCATAGACTCCAAACATTACAGGCTATTGCCAGTACTCTTGGTCACCCTCTAGAACTTGTAAGACCCATGTGCCAGAGCCATAGCTCACAGAGAAATCAAGCTGGTATTTCCTGGGAAATTTTATGCCTACTGGCTAGATTTCCTAGTATTGGGAAGCTTTAGACATGATACAAAAGGAGAAAAGTAATCACTTATCCTGCTGTCACTTCTGTGACTTCTCTTCAACTTATCTGGAAGGACATAGCCACTGGTACAATAGTGGTAGAGGTGTCATGGCAATATCTCACCATGTTATGATTGAATTTAAGGCCTGCTCTACAGGTTGAAGCCCTTATGTGGCACTAATTTTGAAGACAAGAGTTTGCAGCTAGGCAGGTCCTACGGAAGAAACTACTACTAATGTCCCATTAAATGGGCAAAGTATTGAACCTGTTCCTTGTGACTTATTATATTTATGGATTAGTATACCTCCTAACACTTATCAGAGAAGCTTCTGCAGTAGATGGCAGTAAACACAAAGACCCCACAACTGGTCAAGATGCAGAGAACAAGAAACTGTGGAATACTCATCCCTAAAAAGAACATCAGCATCACAGCTCTCATTTCAAAGGCTCAGGGATCATGGAGGAATAGGAACAGAAAAAAGTGTAAGAACCACAGGCAGTGAATAACATTAACACACAGTATTTTACATATATACAGCAGAATTGTATATATGAATTCACAGCAGTAGAGGTAGCATACAAAAGACCTGCACAAGCTCAAGATAGCTGAAATCATAGCAAGAAGAGCAAGGGTAGGCAAAAAGTTCCACTGTAGCCTAGGAATTGCTGGCCATTAATAGCTCCTGGGTGATGGAGAGAAGGGTTTCTTTATAGGTTCAGCCACTCTTGGGTTGACCATGTTTGGGTTAACCACAGTCTAGTGGAAGGCCACATGTCTAAGATATATGGGCAGTACAAACTGTATGATGGTTTTTGAAAAACGAGGACAAAAATAGCTGGACGCATAGGAAAGAAGGGTAGATCTGGAGAGGAGTCATCAGGGGTACATGTGATGAAAATATATGATACTGAATCCTCAAAGAGCTAATAAAATGAGAAAAAAGACATAGATGGAAAAAACTGTTCTGAACACACACACATAAAACATTTTAAATGATGATTATCAAATATATCAAGCAAAATGATATCCTGTCTAGTTGTGTGTGTGTAGTCTGTCTGGGTTTGCTGATGGCTCATAGTGTTAGACTTGTAGACTTTGCTACTCACAGTAATTTTTAAAATTTTATTTATTTTGCTGACCTTTAATTTCATGAATTTATAGGAGTGCTGAGTTGTTGTGAAATATTACTTTATTTACATATGCCTTTGCTTATGCTACATTTGCTTAACTATGTAAAACTATGTTGCTTTTTCAGCATGCCTGTCTAAGGAACCTGATTGGTCTAATAAAAAGCTGAATGACCAATAGCTAGGCAGTAGAGGGTTAGGCAGGTTTGGCAGGCAAAGGGAATAAGTAGGAGGAGGGATCTAGGCTGAAGAGAGAACTAGGAAGAAAGAGAAAGAAACCCCAGGGGCCAAGCAGTCAGGCAGACTCCAGTCAGCCAGACCCAGAGGAAGCAGGGGAGTAAGACACTCAGATAAAAGAAAGGCAAAAAGGTCCTGAGGCAAAACGCAGATGAAAAGAAACAGGTTAAAATAAGTTACAAAGAGCGAGTGGGACAAGCCTAAACTAAGGCGGAGCAGTCATAACTAATAATAAGTCTCAGTGTCATGATTTGGGGAACTGGTTGTCTGAGAAAGCCTGCTACAGTGAGCCAAATGTTTTCCTTTTTTTTTTTTTTTTTATTGAGAAAAGGAAAAAAACAAGTTTCCACCTCCTCCCAGCCTCCCATTTCCCTCCCCC
>NW_004949108.1:6820302-6821598 GCF_000317375.1 Microtus ochrogaster | reverse complement strand
TCAGGAAACTAGACTTTAAAATGCTAATTAACCCAATTAAAAAATGGGGCACTGAAATGAACAGAGAATTCTCAGCAGAGGAAGTTCAAATGGCCAAAAGCCAAATGTTTTCCAAAGCATGGGTGCCACAGGGAAAGATCTGAGCTTGAATTCTGTCGCCAGGACTTATTTTTGACCATGTAAAGCTTTGATAGCACTGCCCTGTGTTCTCATCTCTCCTCAAAATTGTTGTGCCCCATGTGTCTAAGAGTTCTACTTCCTCATGGTCTACTTCTTTTCTCTCCTGTTTGCAATTAGCTATGCAAAGAGATGAGGGTTAATATGTGTTGAATGCAGAGACACAGTCAATGCTGTGATTGGACAGTCTGGTTCTAAAATGTCTGAAAAAAATGTAACCACCTAAAGTCAGGTCTGTGGAAGGAAATGCTGAAATATTAACTGCCCTGTTGAAGTTATTACGGTTTGCCCAGCACTTTTAGAAATGCTTTTCAACATGAAACATTTGAACTTTCTAGCCATTCCATTCTGTAAGTCAGTCAGGCATAAATTGTGTTTCCAGTTTTCTGGGGTTCTGTTTCAGACCCAGGAATGTTAAATGACCAGACTGAGGGTTTATTGTTATTACAGCAATTGTACCTAAATGCCAATCAGAAATTCTCAATACAATTGTGCCTTCTCTCTTCAGTCTTCCTGTTTGTGTCCACATTATGGCAGATGTAATGAATATGGCATTGTCCAGTGTTGGTCCATGTTTATATTGTCATATTAACTGTAAAAAATGCATCGATGTATATTTTAATTTCACCAGTCCAATATTAGAAGAGTAGAAACTAGGTTTTCGATTAAATTATTTGCCCAACTTGGTGAGCATAGCAAGTAGTAGAATTACTATTCAATTATCCAAACTCTTGGTGCATGGAAACTATGTCCATAATTTCTTTGCTTAGCTCTGAACTTTTATTCTTTGATAATCTTCTTTTCTGGTAAAAGTGTTTGATTAAATTTACAAAAATATGACAATAAGTGCGAGTATGGTGGCAAGGTAGATAAAGGCAATTGTTGCTGAGCCTGACGGTCTGAGTCCAATCCTGGATATCCATGTCAAAGATGCATGGTAACACTCACAAATGCAAGAATATTGGACAATGAGGACTACTGAGAATTCAAGAACAATGGCAATGGGTTTTTGATCCTACTGCACGTGCTGGCTCTGGGGGGGCCTGGGCAGTTTGGATGCTCAACTTACTGAACCTGGATGGAGGTGGGCAGTCCTTGGACTTCCCACAGGTCAGGGAG
>NW_004949108.1:6807582-6820077 GCF_000317375.1 Microtus ochrogaster | reverse complement strand
CTGTGAGAGTACTAGCTTATTATATAAAAATCTAAGCACTCGGGAGGCAGAGGCAGGCGGATCTCTGTGAGTTCAAGGCCAGTCTGGTCTACAGAGCTAGTTCCAGGACAGGCTCCAAAGCCACAGAGAAACCCTGTCTCGAAAAACCCAAAAAAAAAAAAAATCTAAGTGACAAATTACTTCACTGTAAGATTGTGGTATACCTCTGAACTATGAATGTTGGTGATTATGATGGTTAGCCTTTCATCTGAAATTTTATTATGCTCATTAATTCATTAAGAATTTCATATATGTATATATTGTGTTTTAATTATATACAACCCCACTCCTCTTCCTAACTCCTCACACATCCACCCCTCTCCCTTCTACCGCCTCCTCCAGGTTCATGTTTTCTTTCTTCATTGTTATTATTATTTTTTATTATTAATATTATTTGGATTTTCAAGACAGAGTTTCACAGTGTTGGGTAGGAATAGCCATTCTGGATCTCAGAGATCTGTAGACCAGGCTGGGCTTGAACTCACAGAGATCCGCCTGTCTCTGCCTCCTGAGTGCTAGGGTTAAAGGCATGTGCCACCACAATCCAGCCTTTTATT
This sequence comes from Microtus ochrogaster, assembly GCF_000317375.1. Taxonomy (NCBI): domain Eukaryota; kingdom Metazoa; phylum Chordata; class Mammalia; order Rodentia; family Cricetidae; genus Microtus; species Microtus ochrogaster. The sequence continues at coordinate 6,819,481 of NW_004949108.1, read as the reverse complement.
TTTTGATAACCTATTGAATTTAATTTGTGCTGCTCATATAGTCATGAATGTTGGGTCATCTGTTGCAAAGTGGGTGCTACCAAGGATCATACTTTTAAATAAAACTCACTTTCCCTTTCCCCAAAGCCATGAACTGCCCATAACTCTTCAGATGTTGGGGATTGTGAGGCCCTCACCACTTCACACTGGAATGTTGATTGCTTTGATCCTGTGTATTTTTTTATTGTGTGTACAGGCAACAACAGTTGCTGTGAGTTTCTGAATGCTGGAACCATTTCAAGTCCAGAACACACTGTTTCAATTGAACTTATCGTCAACTTGACAAACCTAGAATCAGTGGGAGTCTCAGTGAAGGACTATCTCCTCATTGACTTAGCCTGTTGGGATGTCTATGGGGAATTGTTTTTATTATATTAATTCACATGGGAGGATGTAGCTAACTATGAGGGGACTCACTCCCTACACAGCCAGCTCATGAAATGTACGGATGGAAAATAAAACTAGGCATATACAAGCAGGCAAGAGAGCAAGTATGCATTCCTTTCTCTTATCGCTTGATGGTGGATGTGATGGAGCCAGCTGTTTGAAGTTCCTGTCTTGACTTCCCCACAATGATAGACTATAGCCTGGGATTATAAACTGAAATAAAACCCCCTCTCTACTAAGTTGATCTCTGTCAAGGTGATTTTATCACAGGAACAGAAATGAAACTAAAACAGGAAAGCTGCTGATCTGGGTTTTGTGATGATTTCTAAGTCCCAAAGTCATTTCAAAAATTAAGCACTGAAGTTAACTAATCTTATACCTTGCTCATTCATAAATGTCTTCCTTTTCTCTAATGATACCTCAGTTCATCTTATTATTAATTTGTTGTGTTTCATTCAAACCTTTTCTAAAACCCGTTCCTAATCAAGTTACCTTTTTTGTACTAATCTGGCATTTATCTCTACAGGTTACCAGACATTTACATTACACTTTACAGAAAAAACACCTGTATGCATTAATTTATGCAACTTCAACATAGTGGGTGACATGAAAGTAAACATAGTATGAGTCTTGGTTCACATATGAGAGAAACTGATTGGTGCTAATGACAAGAGCCTTTAGAAATTAAGTATGAACTTGTTTCTGCTACTCACAGTACAGTTACACTTATACCTATACTATAAATCCTAAATCTATGAAAGATATTGCTTTCTTTGTCTATGACTTCTGTGTGGTCAATGGACCCATTTTGCAAGCATTTGAGATATAGTGGGCACTTCCCATTTGAGCTGTATGCTCATAACTATAGATCACCGTCCAACCAAAAATATAATAAGAAAGATTCCAGAATGGGTTGTCAGTTCTGTAAAGAAAAATGGTCTGAGCTTATCCATGTTCCCAAATGTTATGCATTTAATGCATGTTTCTTTTTATGAGTTTCTGCTCTTTCTTGGAGAATTGTTTTTGCTGTTCTTTGTTCTACTTATAGATGTGTTTTGTTGAACCACCAAATAAAAAAAGTACAAAGAAGGAGAAAAAGCCCACAACATTTACATGTTATGATTTATTGTCAAAATGGTTCTAGTGGTGAGCAGGGATTCACTCCCGTTTATGAATAATATATTTACACTATTGAGTCTCCCAGTGAATTCATAAGATTGATGTTCAAATGAGAGACTCTAAGTGTGATGAATTGCTACCACATAAAGGCAGTCAATCTTTATCAGCTTCCGTTCAAAGTGAGAGGCAGTGGCTGCAGGATTGCTGGGAAGTTTCCAAGCATTGCTTTCTGCTGTATTCTTGCAATCCCTTTGGGGAGGGGAAATTTATATTGGACAGCACACCCAAGTGTTCTTCTAACTGACATAGGCCCACCAACAGTGTGTGCTGGGACTTGTTGTTTGAGAAAGTGAGATAAAAATCTAAGACCCAGAACTGGAAACTTGGGAGCAAGTGAATGGCTCATATTTCAGTTCTTCAAAATACTATATGCACAGCATTAGACAGCAAGTGATGCCATGATTCTAATTGGAATTCAAAAAACTGAGGTGATGAATCCTTGCAGCTAGAAATATCAATGCTTTCTTATTTCTTCATTCAGTGTATATTTGTAGTGATATTTCATTTGTATTTTAATAAATAAAGCTTGCCTAAAGATCAGAGAGTAAAACAGTCCCACTGCTCAGCCTTACAGACCAGGTAGTGATGATATGGGAAATCCTTTGTATATATGTTGCTTTTATTGGTTAATGAATAAAGAAACTGCATAGGCCTGTGATAGGATGGGGAGGAGGGTGGCGGGAGGGGGACTAAACTGAATGCTGGGAGAAAGAAAGCAGAGTTGAGAGATACCATGAAGTCACCAGAGGGGAAAGACAGGAGCTGCCAGCTGGAACCTTGCCAGTAGGCCATGAGCCTCATGGTAAATTATAAATGGGCGGTGGTGGCGCACGCCTTTAATCCCATCACTCGGGAGGCAGAGGCAGGTGGATCTCTGGGAGTTCGAGACCAGCCTGGTCTACAAGAGCTAGTTCCAGAACAGGCTCCAAAACCACAGAGAAACCCTGTCTCGAAAAAACAAAAAACAAACAAAAAAATTATAAAATAAGAGAAATGGGTTAATTTGAAATGTTAGGGCTAGCTAGCAATATGCTCAAGCTATTGGCCAAACAGCACTGCAAAGAATATAGTGTCTGAGTGATTATTTCAGATCTGAGAAGCTGGGAACAAACAAGCGGCCTCTGACAACACAATGGTGACACACCTTTAATCCCAGCAGCCACATTAGTTGCCATAGAAACGGGGTGGTTTGTGCCTTTAATCCCAGTGGTGCACACCTTTAATCCCAGCACTAAAGAGAATTATAAAGTGGGAGGAGACAGCTCTCAGACATAGTCTCATTCTTGGAGACAGGATCACCATTTTGGACTGAGGTCAAGGTAAGAGCCAGTGACTGGCTGTTTGGCTTTTTGGGTCTTCAGGTTGAAACCCAATTTCTCTTAGTTGTTATTAATCATGCATCTTGTATTGATTCAATACCTACTGTGACACAAGCATTGGTATAAGTGTTTTGGATGCATCAAGAATAAAATAAATAACTGCCAGGCGGTGGTGGCGCACGCCTTTAATCCCAGCACTCGGTAGGCAGAGGCAGGCGGATCTCTGGGAGTTTGAGGCCAGCCTGGTCTACAAGAGCTAGTTCCAGAACAGGCACGAAAAGCTACAGAGAAACCCTGTCTTGAAAAACCAAAAAATAAAATAAAATAAAATAAAATAAAATAAAATAAGCTGAGCCTGTACCTTTAAGTGTTCTGCATGTAAGAGACAGAATGTAACTAGTAAGCAGTTTATGATAGAGGATGGAAATGACCCATGGAGGAAAATGAAGATTTTTTAAGTAGATAAAACAAATGTACTAGGGCGGACACAGAGAAAGATTACTTTTCTATTTCGCTTATTTTAGATTCAATTTAATTTTTATGTGTTTGTACATGTAAATAAAGATGGTCACCCCATGGTACTTATGTGAAGGTCAGAGGAGAACTTTGCATGCCCATCTTTGCCTCCCATCTGTTGCTTTAACCCAGTTGCTTGACTATGAACTCCTGGCTGTTTTCCTGTCTCTGCTTCCTTTTATACAGTAGCAGTGATTGGGATTACAGATTCTGGATTTCCATGTCTGGCTACTGTGTGTGTTCTGGGGATCTGAACTCAGGTTTGTATAGTAAGCATTTTACCGACTGGAGTCCCTCACCCCCATTCTTGCTTTTCTGTTTCAATTGATTATTGAAAGCCCCCGATATAGGGAACACGCAGGAAGTATGACTGCTAAGCCACAGGCAAGGGCATTCAGGTAGGGGATGACTATAAACTCTGCATCTAGAAGTGGGCTTGGCTTATCTGAGATGAGTGAACAGGGAGGAGACTTAGGAATAGTGTTAAGATGTCCCTAAAATAAAATAAAAAATAAAAAAAATGATGTCTCAGTGTGGGTAGTACTAGGAGCATCAGTGGAACAAGGAAGAAATGAAGGATTGTATGAGGAGAAAGAGCACACACTAAAGCCCTCTGCACCTGGGTCTGAGCTACATAATGGAGAAACACATAAAGATGCCCATCAACTGCCCAAGCCCTATGCTCTTAGGCTCCAAGTCATTGCTTCGTCCAGATTTCTTCTTCTAAGATTAACTTTTAGCTCCTCAAAGTAGTTAAGACTTTGACTTTAACATTTCACAGTTCCTGTAGTTTGACACAAGATCTGTTTGTTCAGCTTAAAGTGACTCTGATTTTCATCCCTCTTTAGTTCTCTTGATCGGTGATGTTCTTATTAATAATCTTCCCGACTGTGTCTTCAGAGACTTCTTTCTTGGCATTGCCTCCAGGTCATCTTCTCACATCTGCCCCTGGCCTCAGGGTTGATTGCAGGACAGGGGGAAGACAGAATGTTTGTTCTCGGGAATCCTTTAGAGAACGGTACCTGCCAAACTCACTGGCAGAGGTTGGCCTGAGACACACGCTCAAAGGAACAGATGAAGTGATGCGTGAGTTTAAAGGGTGGCAGCTTCACTCCGATAAGAAAGCAATAGAACCTCCTTGGTTCGTGTCTTTGAAAACGACAGTAGGCAGCAGAGCCTGAGTGGAGAAAATACCCGAGGAGCCATTCCTAAAAACGTGAGCATGTCTGAAAATACGCCGTATGTTCAAGGGCTGTGAATTGCCCTTTCAGCTGGGTGGTGCTGTCTGGGGATGAACAGAAGAATTCAATCACAAGGCATCAAAGTGACAATGCATAATCTCCAAGGCGACGACAAGCTCCCTAACCGTGTTTTCCCGTGATTGTAATGGCATTCTATGGGATTAGTTTATTTTAATGGAATTATTTTTCCTAACATGTCATTAAGATGATTTAAATTTACATTTGAAAAATAATAACACTTGGGATCGTGCCCTGTATGGGGGACTCAAAAGTTGCCAATTTGACATTCATTGATACTTAATATGTATATATCAGAAATGTATCTTAACCCTAGGAAGAGAGTTTCATTTAATTCCTACAGAAAGGTTGACCATGTGGCACTACTATGATTTTAATACTACAGACAAGGGTACTGTCACCCATAAAGGGGAACTGTGGTGTGAGCCTGAGAATCATATAGTCAGAGCCTCCCTGAGTGGGGAAATTCAGAGAAAGGGGATGTTCAGGTCACAGTCTCAAGGCAAACAAAGCCCAGAGTTGTGGAAGAACTCTTAGTAGGCCAAAACACTTGTCTTTGGCTCTAGGTTCTGGAATACTCTTATAATTGACATCATTGGAGTATATTTAAACCCTTGTTTTATGTCTTTATGCCCTTTTGTCAAACTATTAGATGAAGTACAGAGAAACACTTCTCTCTAGAACCCAAGAAACCTCAAGAAATCTTCAACACTCTTAGTAATAACTGATGAGCCACCACCAGTGATCAAATCATTCTGATGCTTTACAAGTAGAACAAGTAGAACAAGTGAAAGTTTGGAGCATTTCAAAGTTTGAACCACCCAGACATTGTCACACCCCTTCCCTTCTTCCCCACCGGAGAAAATCTGCTGTGTTGTGCTGGCACCAAAGCTGGCAGGGTAAAAGAGGGCTCAGGGCAGAATGTGTAGGCACAGCATATGATTTTGAGTTGTAATTTTAGAGTTGGCGCTGGCTTCTGCCTATCTCATGAATTTCAATCAGTGCCATTCCTCTTAGGACACTGTGCTAAGGCCAACTCACCCACATGTCTAGCCCTGCATGATACATTAGTGACAGTTTTATATAACTTCATCACATGGATCCTTTACTCAGGTGGATTGCTTCCTCCTCTTCCTGCCTGTTCCTCCTCCTCCTCCTCCTCCTCCTCCTCCTCCTCTTCCTTCTCTTCCTCTTCCTCCTCCTCTTTTTCCCTCTCTTTCTCTCTTTCTTCTTTTGCATAGGAACTTGTTACTCCCAAGAATTCTCCCCAAATCTATGTTGACTGATAATAAAAACACCTTTTATAAATTGTTTTTAAATTTGGTGTTTGTGAATTTTATATATGTACATTTTAAGCATGTGCATAAATATACCTTCTGTTCCTCCCCTCTAGTACCTCCTGTGTCCCCCAACAGTTTCTTCAAACTTACTGGGTTTATTTAGTGCTGCCTGGAGTCAGATGTTTCTCTCCCATCCACCTGGCCCCAAATGCCCGATAGTTGCTTCCCAAATTACCGCACAGTGGCTTATATTAATTATTAATGCTCAGCCCATAGCTCAAGCATGTTACTAGCTAATTATTACATTTTAAGTTAACCAATATTCCACACTCTGCCACATGACATTGCCTTTATTAGCATGGCATGTTCATCTCCTCTTCCCTCTTTGTCTCTCTGATGACTCTCTGACTCCCCCTTCCTCTTCCCAGAATTCTTTAATTTTGTCACCCTGTCTATACTTTCTGCCTGGTTACTGGCCAATCAGCATTTCATTAAACCAATATGAGTGACAAATCTTTGCAGTGTACAGAGGATTATTCCACAGCAGCTTCCTGTGTATATAGGGGGCAGGACCATCTACTGGAATATGGGTAGCTTTTCAGGGGGTGCATCTTTGAACAAATCTTGATACCAGGTGATGGTTTGCTGTAACTGTGGGCCCTGTTGTCTGTGAGATCTTCAGAAGAAAGTGTTATGAGGCGATGGAACACCTGGGTTCTGGAGACAGATCTCACATTGTCTGTTTATGACAGGTCCCAGTTTCCTCCTTGATTATGTGGCTCACTCACTAAAAAGTGGAGTGTTGTATGAAGCAGCTCTTCAATATCTAATGTGTATAGTCAGGGTTCATGATTCTAGTACATTGCCACATGTTCAGAGAAACAAAGAGCCCCCGTTCCTGTTGGAGTCTGTTCTAGACTCTGCATTAAAAATTAAATATCCCAATGTAAAAACCTCCATCCCAAAGCTGTGGGCTGGGAAATGCTTCTGAAGCTTTCTACACAACCTTGAATGAATCTCCTGGATATCTGTGTCTGTCTGTCTGTCTGTCTGTCTGTCTGTCTGTCTGTCTGTCTGCCTGTCTGTCTGTATCTATCTATCTATTATTATTATTATTATTATTATTATTATTATTATTATTATTATCTCTATATATGTAAGAATACATAACTTACCCAGTGTGAGGTCAATTAAGCACAGTTTAGTGTAACCATATACTATGCACCATGGCTGTCAAAAACACTGAGCTGCAGACACACAGAGTCATGTACCATGGCTATCAAAAATGGCAAGTTATAGACACACAAAGGGGATTTTTCAGCATGTGTTATAAGTCAGGGTTTATCTGGTTGAATTTGACATATTTGTAACAAATCCCAGAGTTTTATGATCTGAAATGAAGGCATCTTCTGTTGCAGAGATATACTGTAGGACACTCAGAACTCAGTGGCCAGGCTACCACTAACATCATAGACAAGGGCATCCTAGGGAATCTGTAATTAGCTCGAGCTTAGTAAAGTCACATTCATGCTTCGGAGTCAGCACAAGAGTGTGCGCAGTTACAACTGCAGTTCTGAGTTTTAAAAATCCGAGCCAATGCCCTCATAAACAGATCTATAATCTTGAGATGTTTTCAATAAAACCTAATGAAATTTATTACCATTCCACCTATGAGACTAAGTGGATTTGCAGATGGATAAGGATAAGCTGAGCTCATCTCCTTCGACGAAATTGCCCATCAAGACAGATCTGACCACTGTAATAGATTCAGGAGTGGTTTGCAGCAAATTACCTTAAGTGACTTAACATCGCCAAGTTCTGCTGGAGACATTCTGCGAGGAGTCCTGCTTGCTGGAATTTCTAAGTCTGATATTGTCTCTGCTCTTGAATTTCTAAAGCTCTTAGCCTGGTGTAAAGTGTGCCAATAAAGTGTAATGAAGTTGATAAGGCGTGTAAAGAAAATGAGTTTTGAGGGGCCACAAAAATTAAAACTTGATTATGCTTATAGGAAGGTTGAAACCGCAGCGAGGACGCAGGTAGAAGCTGCATGCGCGCCACAGATGTGCTTCTACATTTATAGACGGAACTCTTACTGGGTGTTAGACATTGGAATTTGAGCAAAAGTTGCCAAGAAGGGATCTCAATCCAGCCAGAGCCACAGCAGTCTCTCCTGTGGTGACAGTACCTATGAAGGATGTGAGTCTAGGAGAGGTGTCTTAGTTTCATAGGCTTGTAATTTATCAGAGACATTTTGACTCAAAACAATACCATTTGTAATCAATGGATTGGGTAGCTCAGAAATTCAGTGCTGGTTTTGCTGTCCAAAAATCAAAGTATCACGAGGGCTTCCTTCCTTCTGGAGGTTCTGGGGGTACCTTTCCCTTTTCCTCCGCATTTCAAGGGCAGCTCAAGGAGCTAAATAGAATACTGGTCTGTCATTTCATTGCATAGTCCTCTTTGTCAAAGAAAGAGAGAATGACATATTTCAAGGTCACTGTCTTGAGTTGAAACTTTCAGGATGTGTGTTCTCGAATTTATACTCTTGCTCTGCATCTTGAATATGTAGAGAAAAGATCTCCTCCTTTGCCTAGGCACACGGTCTGACCATCAGCACTGTGTAATAGCCAGCATTTGCTGGATGCTCACAGTGGCAACAGACAGCCTTCTTAGTTAGTACTTTATATATATTAGCTCATTTAATTCTCACAGTACCAGACGCCCAGTGACTTATGCAGTATGTTTGCAGGAGCACAGAGACCTAAAAATGCCTCCTTGTCCTCTCTTTATTGTGTCTACCCTTCAATGCAGGATTTATCACAGCTTTGCCTATTTATTCCTATGCTGAATTTTACTGTAGAGGTAAATTTACCCTGCTTCTTATGGGGTTACCTCCTGAATTGCTTTTAGGTATTGCTTGTTTGTTTGTGTACTAGTGGTTTATCTAATCCTGATTTGGTGTAGAGGAACAATTAAAAATATTTATAAATATCTAAATTCAGCCTCTCAGTCTGTATAATGTAACTTGTATGTATTTGATTTCAGGACTGATCACTGGTATTGTATCACCAATTAGGGGGTTCTTCTCTGGCAAAGAAGGTTCTCCAGTTCTCAGATTTCCTTAGTTGCTTTAGGCTTTAGGTCTTTATTTAGGTTTCAGGTCTCTTAAGATTTCCCCCTGACACATTATCATGTCTATTTGTATTGCTGTTGTTCAGGGCTTGTTTAAGCAGCCATGTTGATGAGACTTCATGTATATGTGTGTGTATAAAATTTAACCATAATTATAGGAAATTAGACAATGAATTGAAAAGAATAGGGGTACAAGAGAGAGGTTGGCGAAAAGGAAATGGGGCAATGATGTAATTATACTAAATTCAAAAAATATTAAATTCAAATTACTAAATTCAAATTAAAAATAGTAAAAATATGTGTTCTTGGGAAAGACTAATAGTTCTTGAAAATGGCTATGTCCTAATCTTCCCAAATGATAACAGTTGCTCAACAGGACAAAATAGATTTTCAGTTGTGATTAAGGACTGTGTGTGTACATGCAGATGTGTGTGTGTGTGTGTGTGTGTGTGTGTGTGTGTGTGTGTGCTCGTGGAAATCAGAGTCAGCCTTGAGTGACATTTTTCAGGCATTGTTCATATGTTCACCGTTTGGGAGGCAGGGTTTCTCCCTGGCCTGGAAGCTAGACCGCCTGTCTCTGCTCCTCAGCTCTGCAGTTGTAAGCATGCAACCTCACATGTGATTTTTGCCTCTTAAAATTTTCATGCCTATAGTTTTGAGGATTTCATGCATATGTAGAATAAAATATGTTTGTATCTGCCCATAAAGCCCTGGTTGGTAACTGAGGGCAATGGCAATAATCTGTGTTGTTTTGAAGATCTCCAGATCCTCCTTGGGCAATAATTCATAGGGGGAGATCTCCTGCCCCATACCACAGTTTCCATTTAATAACCCGTGTATAACCCATGTAGGACAATTCTGTTGGGTTTTGAAATTATATTACCAACTTACGGATTTGCATAAAGCTTTTTCACATACCCTTAGTTTTGGTTAACCTTCCTCTTATCTTCCCCTTCTCTCTCCTTCCTACCCAAAAACTCTGCTTCATCTTTGAACCCCCAGCACCCCTCTCTCTGTTCTTGTCACTGTGTCCTACTCTGCCTCCACTGAAGCACTAGGCTACGAGGGCACATGGGTAAGGACGTGTTGAAAGGCTACTGACAGAGCCATCTCCTTTAGTAATTAAGGATCGAAAAATGTGATATTTTCCTGGATTGTGCAGGCGGTGATAGCTAATGGTGAGAAACTGGAGAAATAAATTGGGAAATGGTGACATGCTGGTGGAATCTGGAGCCCATAGTAATGTAACAGCTACCTGGGCCAATGAGTCCAGGATTGAAGCCTGCCAGTAGAAGCTGGAAAAGGCAAGGAGAGTGACCTTAGCCTCCAGGAGGGATGGATAGTGCTGTCTAAACTCTCTCGGTTTGGTGAGACCCACATCAGACTTCTGACCTCCTGCCAGTAAGATAATAATACATTGTGCTGTTTTAAGTCATAAGGTTTTTTGTTGTTGTTGTTGTTTTGTTTCTTTTTAACAGTAGCGTGGGAAGTTATTTTACTAGGTTTCTTATTTTGCTCAGTATTAGGGAAACAATTGTAGAATAAACACCCTCAGGTTAGGAAACAAAATAAATTCAGCCTTATTAAAAAGTAAGAAGGTATACATGGACAAATCACTTAATTGTTCTCAGCCATGTCTTTGTTGACAAAATCTAATTCCCTTACCTTTAAGGAGGGGCTTGGGAGTGGTATACACTCTAGTACATTATGGGGATATTAGGAATGACACCTGATAAACCTTTATCATTTTTTGAATAGTTAATTCTTATTTTACTTTTGCTTCTGACTTCCAGAAAATATTTGCCCAGAGATCTCCCCAGAGAGAAGAGAAACAACCTTGAGCCCATTGCCTTTGCTCATTTTACTCTTCTCAATGAACATTTGAGTTGAATTATTTTCCTAGCCTTTGTGATTTTTCCAAATTTATGTCTAGATTTACAGGTCATAGATGTAATTAGGTTGTTTATTATTTCTATATAAATTATGTATAATAAACAAAGAACACCTTTAAATGGCTCTGACATGTGGCTATGTATATTTGTATATTTATAAAGGTCACAGTTATATCATCCAGTGTACCTGACATCTGTTTCAACGACATCCTCCTTTGTGTTCATTCCTGAATACAGGTTATTTCCTTATTATATGTTATATTCCATACAACACTTCTATAACAGTTATTTCTGTGAATAGCTTTTATTTAAAGACTTTAGTTGACAAGAATTCACAGGGCAGCTTTCAGGGGATGGTTGTCTCCGTCCACTATGTCTCCTGGGCATGACACTCCGGTTATCAGGCTTGGGGGCGGCCTGTTGTGTGTGCTCTGCCCTCTCCCTGGCCATACACTCGCAGTTTCAGATGACAGTGAAATCATGTGACACTTGCATTTCTGTTCCCGACTTACTTCCCTTAACACAATCTTATCCAGGTCCACGGATGTTGTTGCGTATGTCAGCATTTCATTGTCTTTTACGGCGGGGAGATACTCCACTGTGTATACACACCAAACACTCTCCATTCATCTCGTGATGAATTGGGATGTTTCCATTCCTTGACGATCGCTGGTGCTCCTGGGACAAAGGAGTACAGCCATTTCCCGGAATGATTTCATACCTTTGAATTTATACCTGGGACTGAAGCTCCTGGATCACTTGGGGCTCCACTTTTAAGTTTTGAGGAAATTCTCTGCTGTTTCCAGAATGGCTACATTAATTTACACTCTTTCCAACGGGGTAAAATGGTGCTTTTGTTCCTTCCAATTCTCCTATTGTCTTTTTTTTTTTAATTTATT
>NW_004949108.1:6798981-6807482 GCF_000317375.1 Microtus ochrogaster | reverse complement strand
CCTCCATCCAGGTTTAGTAAGTTGAGCATCCAAACCGCCCAGGCCCCCCCAAAGCCAGCACGTGCAGTAGGATCAAAAACCCCTTGCCCTTGTTCTTGAGTTCTCTGTAGTCCTCATTGTCCGCTATGTTCAGCTTTGTCGTATTGGTAATAGTCATTCTTCCTGGAGTACAAGGAACTCCCTTTGTGGTTTTGATTTTCATTTCCCTGATGACTAACAGTACGGAGCACATTTTGTTCAGATCCCCGACATCCCTTCATGTTCAGTCTCTTGAGAAATGTCTATTCAGGCCCTGCCTTCACTGTTTTTTCATTTTATTTTCATGAGACAGGTCTTTTTTATGAATCCCTGGCTACCCTGGAACTTATCATGTATACCAGGCTGCCTTTGAACTTACAGGGATTGACCTGCTTTTGTTCTAGAGTGCTGGGATTAGAGATATGTACCCTCAAACTTGGCCTTACTTCCTTTCTTTAAATTGGATATTTTAAATATTATTATTTATGTATGTATGAGTGTGACTGCACATGGGTGCCCTGTCTTACTTAGCATTCAAGTCCTTTTAAATTCTGTATATGAACCCTTTTCATAAGTAGATTTCAGTTGGTCTATTATTACTTCTACTATACCTAGGCTGTTAGTTTGATGTAATGTTGATTCTCTCCTCCCTCCCAGGCCCCCCTCTCGCATTTGTTTGGCTTGTTTTAGGAAACTTAGCTAAAGCGTTCTGCACCATGCCAATGTCCTGATGCCTTATTTATTTATTTATGTTTATTTATTTATTTCATTGCCATGGGTGATATACTTAAGCCTTCAATCTTTTCTGAGTTGATTTTTGTAACATGGCATAAAAAAGGGTCTAGTTTTTTTTGTTCTTTTTATGGATAGCCAAGTTCTTAGCACCATTCTGAAGAGACCATTCTTTCTTTTAAAAAATATTTATATTTTGTTTGATTCCATTGTGTGTATGAAGTTGATGGTGGTTTGTAGAGGTAGATGGGCATCTGGTCGCACATACAGAGGTCAGAGGACAAATGGCAGTAGTTGGTTTGTTCTTTCTTTCCGCAGTGGGATCTGGGTATCAAAGTTAGGTCATCAGGCCTGGAAAACAAGCACTTTTAGCAGCAGTACTACGTTACCAGCCCTAGAGTCTTTTCTAAATGCATATTCTCAGGGCTTTAGTAAAAGTTTCTATAGATGCGTAGGCTTGGTGATAAGTCCTCTGTTAGATCCTATTTCATAGTCTCACCCTCTCCTTCTCCATCTCTGTCATCGCTTGATCAATATTGTGTTATTTAGATTATCAGAGATTCATAGGCTATTTTTAGGTACAAAATTGTACAATTTTGTATTATATCTCCTGCTTTATTAGTGTGGCAAAACCGCTTTGATGACTCAGGGTTAGGTGTGTGTGCGTGTGTGTGTGCGCGTGTGTGCGTGCGTGTGTGTGTATGTACTAGGATGTGCACAGGTGTCCTAGCATGTGCATGCACGCACGCTTATATTCATATGCCTATCTTAAATTTTCTATAATTATGTGATGAGTACAACTGGTAACTTTTTAAGGAGCTGAATCAAGTTTGTAGTCAGTGTTTAGTAATACACACATAAAAAAAAACTATTCTTGCAATCCATTGCCATAGTATGCCTTTTCTTTGTTTAACAAATTCTCTAGTTCCTTTCATCATGGTAGAGATATATCACTGCTTTGGTTATATTTATTATTGGGATTTTGCAGCTTTTTAAAATGAGATTACTCCTTCATTTTCTACCTTGCGCAATTGGCTACTTCCAGTAGTACTACTAATTGGTATCATCTTGTGTCTTTCCTGAATTCTTTCATTAGCTGCACTAGGGTTTTGGTATGATCTAGATATAAGACCACATGATCTGCAAACACTGGCGATTTGATACATACATACATATATACAAAATTTGGATACCCTTCTTTTCTTCCACTTGCCTGTTTGTTCTGGCTGAGATTCACCCTGAAATGCTAAAAGCAATTGGTCAAATTGTGTCTCCTGTTCTTTCTCAGATATTTTAGAACATTTTTATGTATATCCCCCATATACTATGATAATAGGTATTGACTTATTATGTGTTGTCTCTATTATGATGAGGTCTGTTCATTATATAACTAATATTGTGTCACTTTCTATCATGAAGATATGTTAAATTTTATCAAAAACTTCTTCCTATGTTAAGATGATAATGTTTGTTCTGAATTCTACTGAAATATTTTACATATTTATTGATTTGAGTAGTTTGAGTCTTGCTTTTATTATTTAGATGAGTCTTATTTGATTGTGGTAAAACCTTTTGAATTGACTTTTGATATTTTGCTTAGATTTTGTTAAAATTCTAGTATCTATGATGTCTAAGGATGTTGACCTTTATCCCTTTTTCTCCCTCATACTGTTTTAATTTTTATGTCTGGGAAAGGCTGCCTTTATAAAATGAGGTAGATGAATTGTAGGATGAATTACTTTCTCTTAACAAGACAGGGTTTCTCTGTAGCTTTTGGAGCCTGTCTTGGAACTAGCTCTTGTAGACCAATTTAATAAGTTTTAAAATTCTTCTACCATGTTTCACTTCCTCTCCATCTTCCTCTTCCTCTCCTCCTCATCTTCCTCCCTCCTTTATTCCTCCTCCCATTTTTAAGTGGTACAGCTCAGGGTCTTATGGGCGTGAGCCAAGAGCTCCATCACCTCCTAATAGGCCATTATGCGTCATTGAAACCTTCTCAGAAAGCTTGGTAGAACTAAGTAGTAATTCTTTGAGTCATGGGCTTTGTTTTGTTGAGAACTCTTTATGACTGTTTCAACCCTGTTATTGATTATTGGTTCATTTACATATGTATTTCTACATTATTCCATCTTGGTAAGGTATTTTTTCACATTTATTATTTCAGAATCTATGTTTTCATCCAATAATTTCATTTTAGATGTTTTAGTGTATTATCATACATACGATAGATATGTATATGTTTAAGTTATTAATAACTATGATATGCTATTTTAATGTGTAGTTATAGCAACATTTTCTTAACAGAAAGAAGAATACATAGACTTCTGATATTATAAATACATTGTGATTAAGCCAAAAAAATTTAACAAGAATTTTTAATACTCACAATTTTTTTTACATTAATGTTTTTATAGAAATTATGAGGCCAAGCCAATTTTTTAATCTATAAATTTGTACCAGGTGATCCAAAATTAATTTATACTGAATAGTAGGATTATTATTTGCCTTGTGTCAGCTTCCTTGGTTGCCTAGGCCTTCATCCTGGACCCCTCAGATTGTCAGTCTGAGCTGAAGGCTGCAGACTGACTGTGTGAGTCTGCCACTCCCAATCTGTGTTCTGCTGTGACACTTTCTGAACGTTGAATACAAAACCTACGCTCTCTCACCTTGAAGGTAGAATAAAATGTCATGCATATCCTTCACTTTAAAACATTCCTTTTAAAATATGTTTCAGGTGAACATTCATTCTTCCCAAGGGTAAGAAGACCATTTAATTGTAACCTCACCAACATTGTACAATGTCAACCTTCAATTTTGTGAGTCATGGGGAAACATCTTTTTTTTGTTTTGTATATATTAGCTTTATAACTGATATATTGAACCAATATGTCTATTGGTAATTTTTACTATTTTAGAGACAGGGTTTCAATATTGAGTCCAGGATGACTTTGAAGTCACTATCCTCCTGCCTCATCCTTCCAAGTGTGGGATTACATATAGGTTTGTTCTACCAAGTCCAGATCTTAATAGATATTTTCATTATCATTTTTTCTTTTCATTCCCATGACAAAGATATATTTCAGGGCCTCATTAATGAAAGAAAAGTACTCTACCACTGAGCTAAACTCTAACACATTTGGACATTTTCTTAATATGTGTGAACTTATTTTCATTTTTGCTTATGTATTTTTCCTCCTTTATTTTGGACTGCATGGAATTTTCAAATGTTCTTTCTCCTTTCAATTAAATTTATTGAGGTATAATTGCTCCAACAGCTTTAATGTTACACAATTCAACAACCGTATAATTTCTAATTTAAAGTATGCAATTCAGTATATTGAGTACCTTGACAGATCAGAGTAGCCATTGCTTTAACCAATTTTAGGACAATTTCCTTAATAAAAAGAAAAGTTAAGTCTTCTTGGAAGTCATGTCCCCCATTACCTCCCTTTTCACTGGGCTCTGAGAGTCTTTAATTTGCTTTCTACCTCTGTATAGTTGCTAACTATATGTATTTCACATAGATGGATTTTTTTTTTTTGTAGCTGCCTAGTTTAACTATGGTAAAGCCTGTTTTCACTGTGTGTTATCTTGTAACCTGCATCCGGACATCATTCTTACTATCTTTTGAGATGGCCTTATTGTTGGACACTATTTATTTATTTATTAAATGATAGACATTTGAGTTGCTGCTGTTCTTGGTCTATATGAACAATGCATCTATTTTTATTCATATATGAGGGTATTTTTCTGCAAACATTTCCACTTAGGTTGGATTAATCAGCAGGAGTGGAGATAGTAACATGTCTTGTAAGTTTGACATTTCAAAAAAAAATCAAAAATGATTTCCAAAGTAGAATTTGCACTATTTTACCAACAATGTTTGAGGGGTTTAATTTTACTGCCCCCTCGTTAGTATGGGATTTTATGTTTTGGGGATGCAGTTATCACAGTAGGTATTTCATTGTGAGTTTGATTTGCATTTCACAATATCTAATGATAGAAATTGTCTTTCCATGTGCTCATACGTTTGTGTCCCTTTGGGGAGTGTCTAGCTATACACTCTTGCCTTATTAAGCTGGGTTGCTCATCTTATTGCTATTGAGTCATAAACGCTATGCATGACTTGATGTTCTGTTCTTCCCTGATCAAAGATTTGAGTATATTTTCTCTAATTCTACATGTTTCTCCCCTATCTGGGGTTGCTTGTTGTGGCATAATTTTATTTAACTTTGGTGAGGTCTAATTTGTGTATCTCTGAATTTGTCTTGTGTCATCTGACAAATACAATTACATGCAGTAAAGTTCACTTTTGTTCTCTGTGTGTGTGAGAGAGAGGGGGGGAGGGAAGGAGGGAAAGAGGGAGGAAGAGAGAGAGAGAGAGAGAGAGAGAGAGAGAGAGAGAGAGAGAGAAAGTTTTCAAGATTCTGTTCTCTTCCACTTTATAGGCTTCGGAGATTGGATTTAGGTCATCAGATGTGAATAGACAAGCTTGACCTGCTGAGCCATCTCACCTGCCCTGTAGACTAAATGTCTTCGGGCTTTGACAAATGCATGCTTTCCAGTACAGTAACCAAGATGCAGAACTGTCCTGTTACAGTCAGTTATTACCTGAATCATTTTGATCTATTTTCTCTCCTTAAGTAGTTTCCTCAAGAATATCCAATCAATAGAGTCACAGACAGCACAGCAGTAAATATGAGGAGGTTTGTAATGGTAATACTGTTTAGTTTTAATGAATTAGATTCTCCTGAACTGTTTTGTAAATAGCCAAGCCACTTATTTTTGGGATTATCAGTGTTATTCCTGCTTATGTCTGCATTCATTTTTACATTTTGATCTCACTGTGGTTTAGATTTAGTTGGCTCCTTTATATTACACACACAGTCCATAAAAATCTCAGCATTCTTTCACTGACACTTGTAAATCTCCTAAGCAAAAAGCCCGGGATCACATCTGCAGACTTGGTATAAATTAGAGAAGTTTCCATCCAGACAAAGACATTGCAAATGTGTGAATATAGCAATTGTCCAACTCTTCTTTCTTCTTTGATATTTTGCTATCAGAGAACATGTTCTTCCAATTTCACCTCGGACCTCAGATAGAAGCTTACATATAAATACAAGGAAGCAGAGTTTGTCCTTTGGATTTTGATAAGAATCCCTGCCTTATCTCCTTTGTACCTTTGGAACGCAGCTTAGGTCCCACCCACATAAAGTTAGTCTGTAGACTGAGCTAGGCTCAGTTCTTAAGCCTGGATCATTAGAACAGTGTCAAGATTGGGAAAGAAGGAGAAATGGAGTCATGTAGCTTGGTGATGGGATTCTGATGGCACACAATGGGTTTCTATTTTGCTCCTCACTGCTCTATCTTCACAAGAAGAAATGATGACCACTGTCCCACTGCAGTGAAGAAATAGTTCGTGACAATTAACAAGAGAATTCCACAAGCATTTTTAGAAAACAGGCTCAGAATCAGAACGATCGAATAGAGGAGAGGAAATTGTGGAGGTAGGCTCAAAGTTGCAGAGTCCGTTTTTGAAAGGGGTCAGGGTAGATTTTTCTCGACAGCACTGAACTGTTCTGAGCCTAGTGATGACACATGGTCCTCCCATGATAGTTGCCACCCAGCACTCTCCTTATGCCTGTTACTCTGACCAGAAGCACAGAAAGAAATCTCTGTACCGATTAGACTCTGTCAACTTGACACAAGCTAGAGTCACCCGAGGAGAGGTACACGCGACTGAAGAACTGCCTCCTTCATATTGGCTTGTGGCCCTTGTCTCCATCAATGATTGGTATGAGAGGGTCCGGATCTCTGTTGGCAATGTCATTGAAGGAAGATGCTCATGAGTTATATATGAACAGAAGGCGAGCAAGCCATGAAGAGCAAGACAGCAAGAACTGCTCCTCCAAACCTTTGCTTCAGTTTCTGTGCCAAGTCTTCATCTTGGCTTCTCTGTATGATTGACAGTGGCACAGACGGGTAAACCAGCAAACCCTTTACTTTCCCAAGTAGCTTTTGGTCATGCTTTTAACCCAGTAGCGGAAACCAAACTAGGACAGTGTGTCAGAGTAGCCAATGATGGGATTGCCAAAAATAAAACAATTTACTACGAAAATATTTATTCTAACCTTACAGAAATGCAGCACCTCCACCGCCACTAGAGTATCCCATGCACTATATTAAGTGGTATATATTTTCTTAACTTCTGTCCTCTTGCTTAGGATACATTTTTTCTGGGGCTTGAATCCAGGGCCATGTGCATACTACTCAAAGGAGCTACCACCAAGGTTCATCTTCAGGTCTAGAAATTTTTGTAAAAGAATGTGAAAGGGCATGTGTAGTTGTCATGCGTTTCTCTTTCTGTGTGTTCAGTCAGAAAGAACCTTCAGGGGAGATTTTTCTGTTATCTTTCCTGCTGCCTGTGCCTCTGCCTTCATGTCCTCCCCCGGGATAGGGAGCTGTCTGACTCTCCGGGAATCCACCAGGGCCTTGCATGCATTTACCCTTCTCGCACCTTTGTATTCTCCTGTCCATTGTGACCTCATTAGGAGGGGAAAATGCCTATGAGGCTGCTCCAACTTGTCTCTCTAAAGGTTGCTGGCAGTAATGCATTGGGGGACGGAATCTGGGGACTAAGCAAAATAACAAGCTTTCTAGACCTCAGGTAATAGGGAATATAAACTTATATTTCTGTATTTGGTTTCGATTTTGGTTTGTGTTTTTACTATGGCTTCTTTTACCTTATAACTTACATGCCTGCTCGTTGCAATATGGAATTACTTTGGAGTTTTCTCATGACCTGGTTGATTGGCCCATCTGACTGTGCCCAGTTCCTATGGGTCAGGTATCCAGATATGGCCTCCTGGGGTCCTCTGTGCTAAGTCCTGCAGGGTAAAATGGAGATGTGAACAAATCTGTTTCCATGTGAAGCTCCACACAGAGATGAATGCCTTTCCTCACTCAGTCAGTTTGCTGGCAGAATTAATATTTTTGGATGTGAGTGAAGGTATTAGCTTTTGCTGGCTCAAGGCCAACCTCATATGTTAAGCCTGTCCACAGCTCCTCAATGTACTAGTTTCTTCCATATGCCACTTCCATTGTTGGGCATCCAGGACAGGTTCTTATTTCATTACTAACTAGTACAAAAAAAAGACAGCTCCTCTTTTTGAAGTCTTTCAACTAAGTCAGTCTGACCCAGAAGACATTCACTTTGTATTTATTTCCAATGAATTTATTAGGGACCTTTAATTCCACCAGTGAAATCCCCCCTCTACTCTACTATGCAGTCTGGAGAGCATTGATTCTTAACCTGTGAAGTCATGACTCCTTTGTGGGTGAAATGACCTTTTCACAGGGCAGGTCAAAGACCATCAGAAAACACAGATGTTTATATTACAATTCCCGACTAGCAAAATTACAGTTATGAAGTCGCAAGGAAAATAATTTTATGGTTGTTGTCACCACAACATGAGGAACTGTATTAGAGGGTCACAACATTAGGAAGGTTGAGGACCAATGCTGTAAAGGGAGGTCGCACATCTTTACACATACTGAGACATATTTCATGAAGATCAGAATCAGGGAATGTTTTTTCACTGTTCAAAGTGGGGGGGGAGGTCCCCAAAGACCATCTCGTTAGGGAGAGTTTCCTGTCACTGTAATTGTGAGGCAAGGAGTTGGGACAGAATGCAGACAAGGGTCTCTGAGGGAAACATTGACTGAATAGCTATTCTTTTTTTTTTTTT
>NW_004949108.1:6797806-6798881 GCF_000317375.1 Microtus ochrogaster | reverse complement strand
TAGACCAGGCTGGTCTCGAACTCACAGAGATCCGCCTGCCTCTGCCTCCCGAGTGCTGGGATTAAAGGCGTGCGCCACCACCGCCCGGCCTCAATAGCTATTCTTAAAGCCTAAAATAAAGGTTGTCTGAAGGATGAGACGTAAAACCTAAGAGTCAAAGTTTTCAGTAGAGAGGATTATAGGAAATTAAGTTGACCAGCCAAGGTGCTATGGGTTAGGCTCAGTAGAAGATGCACAGAGAACTACAGCAGGGTTGAACACAACTTTTGACTCCTTCTGTGGGCATATCAGTTGCATCTAGAGCTGTGGGCCATTTTTCATAAGCAGTCACACTCATTTCCTTCATTGTGCACTTCTGACTAGCCAATGAGAAGACCTGCTCCTTTAAAATTTAGCGTGTCTGGTCTCTTAAGCTAATGCCAACGTCTTACAGGGAGGCAGACAGGCTCTGTTCCTGAATCTCCACTCCTATGGGACCTTTTTAATTAGGAAAGGGACTCTATGCATTCAGGTCACAGATATCCAAGAAGAAGGAATGTGTCTTATGGTGGAGCTGCCCTAATTTCTTCATGTAAGCTTATGTCATTACAGAGTCTGCTCAGGGGGATAAACTAAGTTCATCCATACCATGATTAAAGACTGTGAAAGAGTAAGTAAGTCCTGTTGGATTACTCGTTAATGACATAGCAATCCCTCACTAAGAAAACATACAGGCTTTGGCCAGATGAAGAAAGAGCAAATAAAAGAAGGAAACACATACAAACAAACAGAATTCAGTGGTTACAGTAACTGCAGGGGTGACAAGTTATCAGATATATTTAATATGAGTGTAGGGTATAACAGACCTAACACACACACACACACACACACACACACACAGAAATCACACACACACACAGACACATGCACATAGAGACACACACAAAGAAAACACACACACACATGCACAGACACACACAGAAACACAGACAGACACACATAGAAATCACACACACAGACACATGCACATAGAAATACACACAGAAAACACACACGCATATGCACAGACACACACAGAAACACAGACACACACAGA
>NW_004949108.1:6743482-6797706 GCF_000317375.1 Microtus ochrogaster | reverse complement strand
GAGAGAGAGAGAGAGAGAGAGAGAGAGAGAGAGAGAGAGAGAGAGAGAGAGAGAGACAGACACAAACACAGAACCACAGATAGACAGACAGACAGACAAACAGATACACACACAGAGAACCACAGACACACAGACACACACACACAGCACCACAGACACACACACAGATACTTAGATGAGAGAGAAACACAGACGCACACACAGAACCACAGGGAGACAGACAGACAAACAGAACCACAGACACACACACACAGAAAACCACAGACACACACACAGAGGCTTCCTCCCACATCTACCACCTCCTCCCCAAGTCATGGTGCAATATGCACCAGTGTGATCAGAGATGCCATCTGGAAGACTTGCGAGGACTTGCTGAATGTGTACATTATGAGGTGGCACACCAGTCTCCGGGGACTCTTGTTCCCTGAACTGGAGGCTGGGAAACTGGGAGACGGGTTACCAGCGTGGAGGGCAGTATGGGCATGTGGGCCGCATGGAGTCTGAGACTCTAGACTGCTGGCAGCCCGCTGTCTCCCTGAGTCCTAGACACAGGGGCAGAGTGGTGCCTGGGGCAGAACTCAGCTCTGAGCACTGGAGGGCAGCATGCCAAGCAAGGCAGGAAAATTAACTTAACAAGCACTTACCTGTCATATCGTCAGGCTCATTGAAAGCTTGAGGGATTCACAGTTGGGTGCATGTTCTTACCCTGGAATTGTTCCCAGGCGTGAATGCTGTTGTTGGCCATCCAGTCTAAATTGAATCAGATTCTGATCTTAGTTACACAGGAACCAGACCGGTGCCATAACGCCAATATGTTACGACAAAACAGGATTGAACATGTCACAGAGATAATGGCCTTAAATTTCACCAAAAGCATTTGAAATCCTCCTTGTTAAAGATTAACAAGATGACCTTGCTCACAATGCTGTCCATATTAAGCTTTCCGTAACATATAAGGAAGCTGTGTGTCGCTCAGAACATAGAGCAATGGGAAAAAAGAAAATGCAACAGAATAGAAGTCTATGCTAGTCATGAAATTGATACATTGATATACAAAAATCCTTTTATGGTAAGGAAGGAGAAAGGAGGGGTTTATCTATACAGATACATGGCAATAAAACTATTACAAAGATTCTCTGAAAACCATGCTTTGCACACAGGTCCCCGCAATCTCATCCTTATAATGCTTCTGGAAAGAAGCTACCAGCAAACACCTGTTCAGCTTTGGACTGATATCACCTTTGTTATTAATTCTCATTGCCACAAATAATTGTTTCAGAACAATATATTATGACCCTTTCCACTTTATCTTTGAAACATTTCCCCACCCCCCTTGGAAAGTTGGAGAGATGGCTCAGTGGTTAGGGGCACTTGCTGCTCTGGCAGAGGTACTGAGTTGGGTTCCTGCATGGTGGCTCACAGTCAATCAACTGTAACTGCAGTTCCAGAGGAATTAAAACTCTTAGCGTTCACATGCATTAACCCACATTCAGAAACACACACACACACACACACACACACACACACACACACACACACACACACTAAAAACAATACGGAACTACTGCTGGCCACACCAGCCAGGGAAGCAGGTATGCAGGCTTTATTCTCCTTTCAAGCCTCCATCCAAGTCCCCAGTTTCATTTTCAGTCCTGTAGCAGACCCCTGCAGGGTGCAGTCCCCTTTGTGACTCCCTTCCCTATAGGATCCACAGATCCTTTGGACGATTCCATCTTCCCTCCCTCTTTTGAACTGCTCAGATACCCACCTTTGTAGCCCATCCCCATTCCTTCTTGTCAGCTCCCCATACCTAGAAACACTTTATCCCCATTAGGCACACCTAGCATGGACTCAGAAGTATTCCCTACCACGCAATTCACTGTTACTACATGTTCATGATATCCCGAGAGGGCAAGAGAATCCCCCCAAATGGAACACCTAAATAACAAAGACAAGACCAGATGTCAACAACTAGACTTACAATATTCCCAATGCCACATTCCTAAAATACTAGCATAAAAACACAATAAGTAACTGCAATGACTAGACCCAGAAGCCCACTAGAGAAATACAATAAATATAACTGAAGCACAAGACAGGGACTTCAAAAATGCTGTTATGAATATGTTCAAGGGCCTTAAAGAGGATATGAAGAAAATTCATGAACAAAGTCTATGAAAACACAAGTAGTGAAATTAGATGAAGAACACTGGTCAGGTTATGAAAGTGGAGATGGAATCACTAAAGAAAACTCCAACTGAGGTAAAAATGGAAGTGAAAAATTTAGGTACTCAAACAGGAACAACAGGGTCAGGCTTTACCAATATAATGCAAGAGATGGAAGAGGACCTATCAGGCATTTAAGACTTGATAGAAGAAATGGATACCTCAGTCAAAGGAAATGCTAAATCTAAAAAAAGAAAGAAAAGGAAAAAGAAGAGAAAAGGAAAGAAAACAAAATTCAGGCACAAAATATCTAGGAAATCTAGAAAACCATGAAAAGACCAAATCTAAGAATAATTTAAATAGAATAAGTATAAGAAACACAGATCAAAAGCACAGAAAATATTTATAACAAAATTATTGAAGAACATTTTTCTAACCTAAAAAAAAGAGATGCCTGTCAAGGTAAAAGAATCATATAGAACCCCAAATACATTGACCCAGAAAAAAGACTATTAAAAGCAGCAAGAGAAAAATACCAAGAAATATATAAAGGCAAATCTATTTGAGTATCACCTGAGTTTTCAGTGAAGACTAAAAGCCAGAAGGGACTGGACAGATTTTCTCCAAATTCAAAGACACCACATATGCCATACCAGAGTACTATACTCAGCAAAAGTTTCAAACATGATAGATGAAAACTCAAACAGAATCCATGATAAAGCCAAATTTAATCAGTATCTATCTACAAACTCAGCCCCAAAGAAAGTGCTACAAGGAAAATGTTAACAAAGATTTTTAACCACATATAAGAAAACACAAAGAATAAATTATCTCAGACCAGCAGATCAAAAGAGGGGATTAAAAAGCCCTCACCACCACAACAAAATAATGGGAACCAACGAAGAATGTTCATTGATAGCTCTCAACATCAATGGTCTCAATTCCCCAACAAAAAGACCGAGACAAACAGATGGAAAAGGATGGGGAAAAGGTATTCAAAATGGAAGCAATCTATGGTGGCCATTTAAATATCTGACAAAATAGGCTTCAAACCAAAACTAATTAGAAGAGATAAGGAAGGACACTACATGCTTATCAAAGGAAAAATGCAACAAGAGAATATAAAAGTTATAAAAAATTATAAAAATCTATGCACCAAACACAAGGGCACCCAGGTTCATAAAGGAAACAGTACTACAGCTTAAATTGCATACTGTTCCTCACACACTGGTAAGGAGTAACTTTAATACCCCATTCTCACAAAACAGGTCATCTAGACAAAAGGTAAACAGAGAAATGCAGTAGCTAACTCACATTATAACCAAATTGAACTAAGAGATACTTACAGAATATTCCACCCGAACAGGTTCAATGTATCTGGTTTATGTTGAGGTCTTTGTTTCTTTTGTAATTGAGTTTAGTGCTGTGTGGTAAGTAGGAATCTATTTGGATTCTCCTACATGCAGCCATCCAGTTGGACTAACACGATTTGTTGAAGATGTCTTTTCTCCCCCAGTGTTTTTATGGCTTCTTTACCAAAAATTAGGCATTCATATGAGCGATGACTTATATTTTGGTCAAGAATTCAATTTTACTGATCAAAGTTTTTTTTTATGTCAATACCATGCTGTTTTTA
This sequence comes from Microtus ochrogaster, assembly GCF_000317375.1. Lineage (NCBI taxonomy): Eukaryota > Metazoa > Chordata > Mammalia > Rodentia > Cricetidae > Microtus > Microtus ochrogaster. The sequence continues at coordinate 6,793,904 of NW_004949108.1, read as the reverse complement.
TTATTATAGCTCTGTAGTATAATTTGTGATCAGGGATTGTGATAACTCCAGCATTTCTTTTATTCATAATTTAATAAGCTTTCTTTTGGGCCACCAACCAGCTCTCATATCATGACAAAGAGACTTACTATTACTAACAAATATCCAGTCTTACCTTAAGCTCTTATAAGAGCTTATAACTTATATTTAATCTTATACCTTATAACTTAATTTAATCTTTTTAACTTAATTTAATTTTTTTCTCTTTATCTATATTTTTTTCTCAGGGCTTTTTAACCTTTCTTTCATTCTGTATGACTGATGTAGGTGGGTCTTCTGTCTTTGTGCTACTTTCATTGGTTAATTAATAAAGAAAACTGCTTGGCCTGATAGGTCAGAACATAGGTAGGCAGGGAAGACAGAACAGAATTGTGGGAGAAAGAAAGCAGAGTCAGTTAACCGCCATGATTGTTCAACCCGAGATAGATGCAGGTTTGGATCTTTCCTGGTAATCCACCACCTCGTGGTACTACACAGAGTACTAAATATGGGTTAGAGCAAGATGTGAGAATTAGCCAATAAGAGGCTGAAACGAATGGGCCAGGCAGTGTTTAAATGAATATAGTTTGTGTGTTGTTATTTCTGGGGCTAAGCTAGCCTTGCGGGAGCTGGGCAGGATGAAAAGCAGACATGCTTGCTCCTGTCACTACAAAATGGCACCCAACATGGATAACTGCATATCCACAGAAAGCCTGAGAAAGCTTGGGAAAGAATAGAGAAAAGCATGTTTTCTTGGTAGCAGCAATTTCTTGGGTGGGCTCTGCTTGCTAGAGGCAAACAAGTGTTCTCATTTAAGAGAGGCTTCCTGACTCAGCTTTAGCTACAACCTTGCAGCTCTTTAAGAGGTCCTGCCACGAAACACTTAAATAGTGTTGATAAAAAGGCAACCTCATGCTTTTCGGTTTTCAGCTGTAGCAGGAAAAAAGCCGCGCTGTTTTTAAATGTATAGTCCATATTTCTATTCAATTAGTGCATTCAAGGAAATGTGCTGCTTGTTTTCAAATCCTTCTATCATAGCAACTCCCAGCATGACAAGTTGAAAGTAATTGTATTGCCGAGCAATGGTGGCTCACGCCTTTTATCCCATCACTCAGGAGGCAGAGTAGGCAGATCTCTATGAGTTTGAGGCTAGCCTGATCTACAGAGCTAGTTCCAGGACAGCAAGTCAAGACTATTACATAGAGAGACCCTGTCTCAAAAAACTAAAACTAAAACAAAAAAACATAAACAAAACAAAAAAACAACAATAAAGTAATTATATCATTCAAATGAGCAAATTATAAAAGTAGTGGGACATTTTTCAATATATTTTTTTAAATATCAGAAGTCAGTTTTCTTCTTCCTGTCAAGTGTAAGCTTTTTACTGATGAGCATTTAGAACATCTTTCTATAAGTACTTTAGAAGCAGTTAATTATGAGTATGAAAGCAGGATTTTTAGATAAAAAACTTTTCTATTATGGTAAAAACTGAAAAAATTATCTAGATAGTATTTTGAAATTTAATATAATTAAGCCTTATTTTAAGATCATAGGGACTTAAGACTGATATAGTAGAAATTTCCATTGGTAGTAAATTACTGAAAAAGCCAAAATTTTGAAAACATTGACTTGTTATGTATAGAGCTTATTTATGATCTTCATGAACTTATTTGAATTAGTTTATAACTGGCATTGGTAGTGCACTTACACAATAGTTTAAAACATCAAATATATTCTTAGTATCATTTTCAGGTAAGATCCACGTTAATATGACTTTACTTGTTTTACTCAAGCAGCTTAGCACACCTAATACTATAGGTACTGTGCATCCCAGCACCCTTGCTATTCCCAGCTCTCCTGGATCACAAGAATAGAAACAATTGATTCTATCATTATTTTCAGAGACCACTTTTCCATGATAATTTCCATGGTAATTTTCATAAAACCTAAATGGAAATCCAATTTATTAAAAACCCATCTTTTCTTCATGTCCTCATTTTCAATTTAATTGGAACATTAACATGAATTTGAGACTAGACAAAAAATTAAATTAACAACTGAATAAAAAAAACCCTCTTCAATGTAATGTGTTGGTATTATCCTTAATGCAATATACTGCTATTTTTGGCCTATGGAGAGCTGAGTCTGGAGGTCCAGTTGCCTCTACAGAACTCATTCATCTTGGAGACCAAGCTCCCATGCTAATCAGAAGCCAGTTGCATCATGTGTGTCTTCTTTAAAAGGGTATTTTTCATTACTTTTGAGAATTTCATGCATGTATGCCATTTGATCATCTCTACCCTCCATTTCTGTCTTTCTGCTCCCTGTATTCTCCCCAATAGGATTCTTGCCCAACTAGACGATTTTTCTTCCTTCCTTTTTCTCCCCCACACAGTACCAAAGGTTATCCTCTGAATCCAGTTAGTGCTGCCCATATGTGCACGAGGGAGGGGGCATCCTACTGAGCAGTGGAAACATATCAATGGCCACACGCTCAAAAAAGGAATGATTTTCCCACACTTGGCAACTCTCCCCTGCCAATACCTCTGAGGGTCTAGAGATCATTTCTTTCATTTATTCCCAGATATTGGCTGATTTGATTTTGTGAGGTCTTATGCAGATAACTATAGCTTCTGTGACTTCCTTGTGGTGATAGCCAAGGCACAGCCAGAGGACTGTTTCACAGTACCCTTTCCCTCTTTCCTCTCACATCCTTCCTTCCGTCATGTTCTGGACGTCCTATGGTTTTCCCTGAGCCTTGGTGTAGGTGGTTGTCTGGTTAATAAAGATGGCAAACCTAGGGTTGAACCTTCGCTCTCCATTTCTCTGTACTTTGAATATTTGTGCATCTCTGCAGTAACTGTTGGTTGTCTCCTACAAAAAGAAGCTCCCCTGGCTGAGACTATGAGTAGCCAGGGTGTATGAATACAAACGTAAATATTTAAGAGGCATTTTGACAGCAGTTTCCAGTCAGCAAAATAGCAATAGCAGTTTTTACCAGATTGTTTATGATTTTCCCGGCCATGAGTTCTTGAACAGGATCACAGTACCAGGCACGACACAGTATCTTAGTCCTCAGATCCACCATGGAAGCCATTATTTACCCTACAGGAGTTCCTCCTGCTATTTTACCAGTAGACACATCTTTCCTGCCTGGTCAGCACGGCAGCACATAGGGCCCAGCACTAGGTAAAAACAACTGATGTCTTCTTTGCCTTCAGAGCAGGCATTTTCCCTTTTGCAAGTATGAAAGCTGGCTATCGAGGTGGGAATATCCTGGTTGGCTTGAGATTTATCTTTCCACGTTCGGTAAACAAATGGCTTGCTGTCCAGCAGCAGGACTCTGCCATGTAGTTAAGGTTCAAAACCAAAGGCTACAGAATAACAAGTGTTGTCTTGGGGACTTCCCCAGCCTCCATGATCAATAACTTATAGGGAAGTATCCCGTGCCCTTTTTTAAAAGAAATATTTTTATAACCTCAGCAATATGAAATTAGACCTTTTAGTCTTCTTATTTAAATATGTATAATCATGAAGCTAGATACCCACCCTTATCTTTTATTTCATAATACTCTAAACTAAAAAAACAGAAATACAAACCAAAGCCAAACAATTACAAAGCCAAAAATTAATTTAAATTGTCCACAGTAATTTATTTTGTTGAAACAAAACTGCTGCTTCGAGGCTGTGGCATGGTCTGTCTCTTTGATTTTTAATGTACTGTCTGACTTCGTTGGATTGAAGTCAATTTTCTCGCCCCTTCTTGTGCTCCCTCAGAACCTTCCTCCCCGCAGTTCACAGTGATGTCATTTGGAGTTCACACAGCAAGAATGCATCATTTGCCTACTAAATATGCCTCTGTTCTTTTCTCATTAGCCTGGGACAATTAAAGCAGCACCATTTGACTAGTGACAACTCATTTATAAACATAATTACAAACTTGGACACTGGAGCAGTGAGGGAGGGGTTAGAAATGAAACAGTCATACCAACAATTTAGAATATACTATTTTTAATTTGAAGAATGTTTAACCGTGATTCTAAAAAATTTAAAGTGTCTCACAGTGAGACGTAAGACCTCGAAAATGTGTCCTTGGATTTCAGTTTATAAAAACAACCCTAAAATAACTCTGAAACAGTGCTATTTCTCACCCCATGTAATTTCTATCCTCCTTTAGTTTGACTTTGGCGAGAACTGCAGATAAAAGCTGGAGACAGGACAACAGAACCAGAAGAAGTTAAATTAGCAGGATATGGGTGAATGTTGACTGTGTAGCTTTGACATCTGGGAGGTCACTATAACTAACCAGAGAAAACTGTATACAACAAGGATTTTCGTAACAGAACTGTTTCCCTGAGAATAGCCCTTTGGGATTGTCTCCCAAGGTCCAGTGTTGTTTTGCTGGCCAATATCTTGCATCACTTATAAGTTCAGGATCCCTATGTTGGTGAACAACTTATGTGTGAAGATACATATTGATGTGTAATGGACTTTATGCAGAATATTAATAGATGTGGCAATGGAGGCTCCAGAAAGCTTTGATGGGTTCTGCTTTGGAAACAGATGTCTACCAGTGTCCAATGATGCTGTTGTTAAACAAGGAACAAATCCCAGTTCTGACAGATTGTTTTATATCAACCTGATGCAAGTTAAAGTCATCTGAGAGGAAGAAAATGACTCCATAAGGTCATACTGTAGGCAAGCCTGTAGGGCATTTTCTTAATTAGTGATTGATGGGAGGAGGCCCAGCCCATTGTGGGTGGAGCCATCCCTTGGCTAGTGGTCCTAGGTTCTATAAGAAAGCAGACTGAGCAAGCCATGGGGAGCAAACCAGTAAGCAACACTCCTCCTGCCTCCAGGTTCCTGCCCTGTTTGAGTTCCTGTTTTGACTTCGCATTGATAACGGATTGTACATAGAAGCCTAAGTGGTAAGCCAAATGAACCCTTTCCTCCCCAAACTGCAGCTGGTATTTAACTACAGCAATTTAAACCCCAGCTGAGACAAGTTTGTACCAGCTTAGTTGGGTACTGCTGTGACTAGCCTGCTATGCTTTAAGGATTGTAGAAGGACTTTGAAACTTTCAACTAGAAAGCACATTAAGAATTAAGAGTTCACTAGGAGCCTGGAAGACAAAAATGTTGGGAAACAATGCAAATGATGGAGGCCTGGCTTGTGAAGTTTCAGTGGAAAGTTAAAACTCTTCTGAACCATCTAAGTTAATTTATGGTTCTGGTCAGCTAGGGCTGAAGAAATCAGGTGTGATTCACAGAGACCAGAATCACCGAAACCTTTGCTTTGTTGGGACAATGGATCCTTGTCAGCTGGGGCTGAAGGATCAGCTGTGGTTCACAAGAGACCAGCCTCATGGAGGCCAAGTCTTCTGGGAAGTGTTTTCTCAGATCCAGCACACAGAAGTTGTGCTCCAGAGGAGGCGAAGGTTGTAGCTCCTGCTGGCAGCTGAGTTTGATAAGGTAAGCATCACCCAGCTGGTGCTTGTTTTGAAAGCACGAAGGAATCACGGAGAGAAGCCGAGGCTTGGCACTGTGTGGTGGGGCTGGAATCCCTGAAGAGAGCCCAGGAGAAGCTTTTGGTGAAAGTGTAGCTCAGTGGTAAAGAGATCCCAGCATTTTGGAGACACTAGTAGCTTGAGATGGTCACTGAGAACAGCAGCAGGAGTGGAGTGGACCTGGCTTGAGCCTAGAAGACAACCTGTGTTTCGGTAGAGAGCAGAGCTGGAGAAGTGAGCCCAAGCCCATTGGAGGAGCCCAAGTGGTGGTGAGTGAATCCCACATATTGGACATTGAATTATTTTCACTGTTGGAGTTTGGTTTTCCTTTGTTTTGATTGTAACTGCCCTGGTTCTACTCTCTTGAAATAAGGACGTATCTAATATGAATTTGATGTTTCACAGGAGACCACAGTTGAAGGATTTTGAATTTCTGTTTTTAAAAAGAGAATGTTTAAAAGAGAATGAACTTTTAAGCGTTTGAACTTGTAAAGGCTGTGGGATTTCTAAAGCTTTCATTCATTTTTATTTTATTTTTTTTTAAAAAGAAAACAAACTATCTTTTTATTTTACATACCAATCCCAGTTCCCACTTCCTCCCCTCCTCCCATTTCCTCCAACTCCTCCCCCGCCGCACCCCTGCATCCACTCCTCAGAAAGAGCAAGACACATTGCTTTCAGGAAGGGCCAAGGCCCTCCCTACTGTATCTAGGCTGAGCAAGGTATATATTCAAAGAAAATGAGTTTCGAAAAGTCAGTACAGGCAGTAGGGACAAATCCTGGTGCCATTGCCAGTGGCCCTGCAATGTGCCCCAGCCATGCAAATGTCACCACGTTGAGAGAATCTAGTTCGGCCCTATGCTGGTTCCTTCCCTGTCCAGCTGGAGCTTGTGAGTTCCCATTAGCTCAGGTAAACTGTTTCAGTGGGTGTCCCCATCATGGTCTTGACCTCTTTGCTCATATTCTCACTCCTCCCACTCTTCAACTGGACTTTGGGAGCTCAGCCCAGTGGTCTGCTGTGGGTCTCTGCCCCTGTCTCCACCAGTTGCTGGATGAAGGTTCTATGGTGACATTTAATATAGTCATCAATCTGACCACAGGGCAAGGCCAGTTCAGGCACCCTCTCCACTATTGCTTAAGTGTCTTAGCTGAGGTCATCCTTGTGGATTCCTGGGAATTTCCTAAAGTTATCAATGTTTTTAATGTGAGATCTTGGTAATGAGTGAGAAAGAAAAGATTGTGGCTTAATGGTAATGTGTTTGTGTGTCAAGGTGACAAGGGGTCAATTGACTTCTTGATTGTTTTATATCAACTTCGTGAAAGCTGAAGTCATCTGAGAGGAGGGAACCTTAATCAAGAAAATGTCTGAGTAAGATCAGGCTGTAGGCAAGTCTGTAGGGTAAATTTTTTCTTACTGAAGTTTGGCTCTTTCTTTCTTTCTTTTTTTTTTCTTTTTTCCCCTTTATTTAACATACTGACCACAGTTTCCTTTCCCTTTTCTTCTCCTGGTCCCCCCCTCCTTATCTTCCTTCCCTGCTACCCCACTCCTCCCCCACCTCTATTTAGAAAAGGGCCTCCCATGGACTTGAACATAGCATAGTAAATCAAGTTGAAGCAGGACTGAGCTCCTCCCCCTGTATAAAGGGTTTTCCTGAAGAAAGGGAGGAGGGATTGTACCATCCAGGGAGAGCTTCAAATAATGACTGAGAAGCCCACAGAGACAACTGTCCTGAGCTCGTGGGAGCCCATGGACTCTGGAGCAGCTGTTAGAGATCCTGCATGGAATCAACCTAGGTTGTGACGGCATATGTTTGATGGTTGTGTAGCATGGTTTGTTAGTAAGGCTTCTATCAGGGAGATCAGTACCTGTCCCTGGCATTTAGCTGGCTTTCTCAATTAGTGACTGATTGGAAAGGGCCCAGCCCATTGCCATCCAGGGTTCTATAAGAAAGCAGACTGAGCAAGCTTGACAAGCAAGCCAGTAAGCAGCATTCCTTAATGGTTTCGGCATCAACTCCTGTCTCCAGTCCCTCTTCTGCTTGACTTCCTGTCCTGTCTTCCTTTGATAATGAATTGTGATATGGAATCAGAAGCTGAATACATCCTTTCCTCCTCAACAGCAATGATAACTCTAAGACAACAGTTCACAAGACTCTGGGCTCTACTGTGGACCTGGGGCACTAAACCTGAATATTTTTGAGCAAAGGCGTTAGCCTTATGACAGTGTTTCTCCACATTCCTAATGCTTTAATATTTTATATTAGCCTTTTAATATAGATCCTTATGCTGTGGTGACCCTCAACCATAAAATTATTTTCATTGATGCTTCATAACTGTAATTTTGCTCCTGTTGTGAATTGTAATGTGAATATCTGCTAAGCAGGAGATCTGCTATGCAACCCTTGGGAAAAAGTCACTTGCCCCAGAGATTGAGACCCAGTGCTCTAGCATCAAGGACCTTGCTGCTGTAAGGAATATTGCTAGCACTTAGACCTTAAGGTTTCAATAAGGAAAAAATAATAAAAAAAAAGCTGAGAAGAGTCTTGATGTATTATTAGCCCAGGATGAGCTATTATGAGATATTATTAATGTTTAATATGGAATTGGGCAGTGGCATGTAGACATGGGAAAATATTATTCTTGAACAGTTGATTACAACCTTCTCAGCCGATAGCTCCAAGAATTTGTACTGAATGGGGTGACCTCAGGGATGCTGAGCCCTTGTTGAGTGATATGGTTGGATTGAAAGTTTCAAAATCTTCTTTGTGGTTCAAAGAAGCAAATGTCTGAGATTCAGTTATAGCTACAGAAGAGGTCTTAGTGTGACCTGGTGTCACAAACACTAGAGGTATATCAGGTCTTTTTCTAACCTGACAGTTGCTGACTGGTGTCTTTGGGTAAGACACTACCCCATCCATTTTTTTCCTTTATGTGGAATAAAAAACAGATCTCATAGATCTGATACCACCTGCTCTAAAAGCTCAGAATAGAAGAAAACAAAATCTTAATAGACCCAAGTTTCTAGCACTGATTATAAATTACTTCACAAAAAACTTCAATCAGTAAAATAGTTATTTTTAAATGATTGGCTTGAGTTGAAATCGAAACAAACATGAAAAAAGGTATTCATATATTTGGTTTTGTTTAAAATATACAAAGATGATTAGATTTTGGTATTTGAAGACATGAAGGTGGGGATTTTAACTGCATGTGAGACAGAAAATAGACATCTATTTCAGCACATCACGCTATTATCAAGCTTTCTTCTACCACTTACCACTTAACCAAGAACACCGAAGACTTGAGAGGGTCTTGTATAACAATGTGGGTTCTGAGATATGCTAAGGTGACCTTTGTATTCTATAGGTCCTTGCTGTCAGGTTTTTGGATTTTATGAGCAGGTATATTTGTTTAGGGTTTAAGGTCATACATATGTTTGCATTTGATTATAATATCAGGCTCAATTTATTCTAACCCTAGACTATTTTTTTAACTACCTCTTAGTTGCTGGAGAAATGGCTCAGCAACTAGGCGCACTTGCTCTTACAGAGGATTGGGGTTGTATTCCCAGCACCCATGTGTTACTTTCTGTAACTCTTGTTCTAGGGGATCTGATACTATCTGCTCACCTCCATGGTGTACATACATACAACTGACAAAACACTTAGATACATAAAATAAATAAATCTATACCAAAATAGAAACTGCACTTAATGAAAGTTTCAATAACCATTAAATGATATATATGCTATATAAAAGTACAATATTCATAGCAATCTATGGCTTATAAAATAATACCTTCAGGCTAAGCCATCACATGGGTTGATAAAAGGCTAGTATTTAAACTACAGTGAGCTATTAAATTGAATAAAATGAGGGAATTTTGTGATCAAATACTGAAGACAGTACATTAGCTTCATAGTAAGTCTGTGCATAAAAAGCTTTTATTCCAATTTTATATATGAGAAAATGAGTGCATCTAGAGGTTGGATGATTTTCTCAATGGTACCCATCCTGTAAGTAGCAAGGACCTGTATCCCATGGTAAATTCCAGGCATCTCTGGTACCAGTGGCATGTGGAGTGAGAATTACTAATTTCATGTGACCCAGACCCCTCAATCCTTCAGCTTTAGCTATAACTTTTTCTTTTTTAAGCCCTTGGTTGTTTCACATATTCCTTTTCTTTCTTCACTCTCATATCTGTTCATCTCCCACTTACTCGCGTGATCTTGTATTCTGTCTCTGACTTTATCTCCACCTTCTTTGTCGTTTTCCTTAAAAAGAATCTGGTAACTTACAGAGAGGGCCTTTTATATCTGCGTGTCTATAACTCCTCTGAAGGCTGTCTTGGTGTTCCCGATGTGAGCCTTTCTTTTGTCCTGGGTGTGATGATTTCTACTCCAGTCTCGAGCTGCTCAGCTAGGAGTGAATAACCTTCTGAGATGTTTCGTCAAATGCTGCATCCAGATCCCATCTCCCATTGACCCACTGAGAAGAGAAGAGTATTCACAAAGGAATCCTCACTGCTTTCTGCATTGGTCCTTCGATACTTAGACTCTTGTGTATGCAAGCCCTGCCTACTCCAACACCACCTTTGAATAGGTGCTTGAAGATTTTATGGACTTTGCATGAAAGGCTGGAGTTTTTGTTTAGTTTGTGAACATGTTGAGGTTCTTAATCTACTTTGCACACTCTAGTCTTTCCAAGGAAAAGCTACTTTTCCTTTGACTCTTTCCTCCCTTTCACATGGGGTCCCAGTTGCTAAGATACACATTCTTCTAAGGCAGGATGTACCTTCCTCTCTTTCTGCAAGCTGAATCCTGATCAAAGACCTCTTCACGAAGAGTTGAGAATGTCCAACTTCTTTAACTGGCAACTCTTAGATGCTGGGATCTTTTAACCTGTATAATACATTTATTTTAAGATCAAGGATTTTTTTTTAAAAAAAAAAACTTGGAAATGTTATATAACCATGCTGTTGATGATCTCTATCCTAGAGGAAGGAAGTAACTACTGTATTTTCCACAGAACTCTCAATTTCATTGTAATATTCTCTACAGGCTTTTACAGAACATGTTTTTCCAGATGGTAAGATTATGATAATATCATTTGGATTATACCAGAATTTAATTCTGATATTATTCATGCACAGGACTATTTCTGGTTCAGGATGATTTAAGTCAATGATAGTTTTCTATATTCAGTAAAAAAAAAAATGGCATTTTAATTTCTCTTTTCTTCTTTGTTATTTGGTATGTATTTTTTTCTTTGAAATTAATGAATCAATTTTTATCAGATACACCTCTTAGCAGATGACTCACTTCTATGAATACTGAGACCCTATAAGTAATAAGGTCCTATAAGTAGTTTGAGTTATACAATACCAGCATGGGATGTGAAGTCACTCTTATTCCTTTAGTTTTAAAATTATCTCTCTTTCCCTTATATTCTTACATCAGAGTCTAATGAGACCTGCCTTGTATATATAACCTCATTTGCTCCTCTATGACAAACTGAATTTACAGTAGATGCTGGCCAATGGCCTTTTTATTTTAGGCAATTTATGTATTTTATATTTATATCATTCAAGCATCTTATATGACATATGTAGAACACAGTGATTTAGTTTAAAAACAGAAAAAATATTTATTTTAATTCTAGGAAGGACTGAAAAATGACATTGTTTCCCTAACCAGGTAAATAATGGTTTCTGTCATTCATGCAAGCTGTTTTCTACTTTTGTCCTATTTATTCTCTTTCCTTCTCTCCCTCTTTTGCTGTGATTAAAATATCTTTATTGACACAGATCCTATGGGTCTTTAGAAAAACAAATGTCTTTTAAAACTATGCTGGAATTTTAGAATAAATGTTTAGTAATTCTGATATGGAAGTATGCCTATACTTCTGAATATAACCTAATATGACTTTGAAATATGGCCCACATTTCAAATTCTTTTAAAGAAAATGTTACTTCATCCCAATCAGATACTTTTTGTGGTCATTTGGAGCCTGTGATTGCATCATAATTGGAGAAGCTCAATGAGAAATGTTTGCTATCTTTGGTCCTGTCTGTCTCCCCTTCTTACCTTCAGTCAGAAGACTTGGATTTCATTACAATCAACTACTCCCTGCGTGTTGAATATGCTTTAATGTTTAGGGAATTTGGACGCTTGATCTTCTAATGGGAGCATAAACTCTTGTGAGCCACCAGGGCTTCTCAGAACTCTTTCAATTCTCAAAGGTCCTTCATTTGAAGAGGCAGTCACTAATGCTTTTGATAAGGTCCTTTAACCTCTCCATCTGCTTGCATTAAAATAAGGAAAATTGCTCCCTCTGCTTCCACAGTCCACAAGCGGGAAGCAGACAAGATTACTGTCCCCATTAATCAGAAGACAGACATGTATGTGGTCTCTCCTGTTTTCTGCCTCTTTCTTCAGAACTCACAGCACACCACTATTGGAGGGAGTCTGTTGGGGACAAGAGCACATCGGCACACTGCACAGACTTGAAGGAGATTTTCATACAGTTTATAATTGTCCTACTTCAGTTGTTCAGTCTACAGCAAGTGACTTTAGACTGTCCATATTTGTATGAACATTCTCTACTGGTAGGATTGAAATACATATTTTATAATTAAGGTGCTATATTTCTCTTAAGAGTCTAGCAGGCCATTTGTCAGTCCTAGAACCTTGCACACTAAGAACTCATTGGTATTACTGAAAGCTAGAGATCCTTCTCTATAAAAGACTCAGTCTTTTTGAAGATTTATTGTTTGTCATATTCATTTCCTATAGTTCTCGGTATAGTTCTTAGGGTAGCTCACTCTCTCACTCCTCACTCACTCGTTGCTTTTGTTTGACCAGTTCTGATGAATATTCCAATTCCTTTGCTATAGGCAGGCTAAGCATTTGAACTAAGCATTTGAAACTAGAAAATTATTTCAATGTTATTCACCCTATAGAAATATTTTTATATTTCTATATTTATTTTTATTTTCATATTTTTCTCAGTGTGTATATTGTATATATAGTGAAAGTAAAATTGTATCTAGACATCAACAAATTATTAAAATTGATAAAATGTATATCACTATAGAAGAAATTGACAGGTTGTGAAAAGGAGGAAGTGGATAGCAGTTTGGTGTGTTTAGAAGAGACAAATTCATTTCACTTAATTTGAATTAAAGCCTAAGCTAGGAGAGACTAGAAGAAATAAAGAAATGAAGTATTGGGTCAGATTTTGGAAAACTGTCCACCAGTTAGATAGATATTAGATGCACATGTTTGAGTATTTGGCTTTTAGGAAAGCAAGAGGAGAAATAGTTTGATATTTTGCATTAAGTATCAAATAATTACAAAATTGTTAAAATAGACATTTGATTAGTTTGAGTTCCATCTGGAAATAATTGCACACTCTTTATTAGTCCTAATCACTGGAATCAATAACAGTGTCTCTCCTGCCTTGTCCTTTCTTCTGGACAAAACTCTGACTAGTAGAGAATCAGATGAGGGAAATACATTGGTTCAAATATTTAGCATAAGGTAATGTTACTGGAACGTAGCAATCATTGATTTATCCATTAAAACTATTTATTGATCTTAACTCAGGAATATAGAACAAGTATCAGTGAATACAGTTGGGAAAGACATGAGAAATTATACATATTCCAGAAGTGATCATAAAGATATTTCCAGTTTCACATTCACTGCCAGAATATTCTCACTTGCTCTCAGATTCTCCCACTTGGCCTTGGCCTTTCTGCTTCGACTAAACTGATGGGGTAGAGTAACAGTAAATTCTGCGACCAGGACTCCAATGGGGCACTGTAGCTTCTTGGGGCCCTGGACTTGCGAGCCTGAGTTGTCACTTGTGAAATCTAAAGCTACCATCTTTCATCTAAGGTCTTGCCATTAACCCTCTAGGGCTACCATGTCAGCTCACTCAAAGGGGTAAGAGGACGGGATTGATGCTCCGTCAGTCCTTGGGTGGTCTATCTTTCTCTCACTGTTTCAGCTCTAGCCAATGTCTGTTTGTGACAACAGAAGAACTCCAAGCCACAGCTGGTAATTTGTGAGTCGTTCATAGATTCACTATGATCAGAAATGATGAATGATAAATAAAAGATTATTGTTGAAGACAAGCATGTTGGAACAATAGATAACCGGGATTGACTTTAAGTGTATTCCAATCCAATGGGAGATATTAGTCTCAAAGACGGATGTAAATTGCAACAGTCATTGCTGTGTGGTGAAGGTGGTATAAGTAGTAGAAGAGAGAAGCATGGAAAGCATTCTATGAGCTGAGAAGTGAGAATTCACTGTACTATCACAGACATTGAAAACTACGTGGAGGGTATGCTAGTAGGTTAACTTAGCCTTGACTTAAGGATACAAATCGGGCACAAAAAGAAAACTCTGGCTAGACTGAATTCATATGTAAAGCTCACTTATAGTATCTTATCCAATCCCGGAGGAAGATTAGCACTTCTCTGGGGCTTTGCCACCTGTCAAAATCAACCTCATGTTTTCACATGCTGAAAATTCATGTCTGTTTCCCTTGCTACTTCCTTATGTGAAAGATGGCAGGATTTGTGGCATTCTCTATGTTTGCCAAAACGACACACCCAACACATGTCCCCCAGTCCAGCTCTGAGAAAATGGCGAAATGAGACAATGTCCTTGCTTCAAAGAAACTCACAGCCTGCTGCTCAAAAGATATAAAAGTGCTCAGAGTGGCAATGTAGGAGACTTTGAGTTATGGGAGAGCTTATTTCAGAGAAAATAGGTAGCAGGCAGGCATAAATGAATAGCCACAGAGGTGAAATTTTATTCTAATGGAATCATTAGGATTCTACTTTCCCTGACTCAAAAGGAAGGGGAGAATTCCTGGTTAGGGGACACAGGAAGAAAAATAGTATCAAACATGAAGTGTGGTTTATTTGATGAATGGCAAGAAGTTTAGAACTCAGAGTACAATAAACAACCATGGCCGAGAGATGAGTCTGGAGAGACAGCAGGAGCTATCTCACAGAGGGGCCTATAATGCCATATGCCGGGGACTCTGGGCTCCTTCTGGAAGGCAGTGGAGGGTGTCTGAAAGGTCCTGAGTGGTTGAGCCTGCTCACTCAGATCGTAATTATTTCTCATGTGGTTTTCTTGATGCATGCTTTCTGGGCTGGGACATGCTTTTGGATGAAAAGTCATCTCACTTCTGCCTACTCTAGATGCCATCTCTTTCTCCCCAGTGGATACCGTTCACTGTAAGGATTGGGCCTAATGTAGCCTGAAAGAATTGCCACTGTACAGGAGGTGGTCTGTTTCAGAGTGTTTCCCACTCTCTGTTCCTTCTGGAAATGTGGATTTTCATGCTATGAACCTTTCTTGATGCCATCAAGACATTAATTGTAACAATTTATAGGCGCTAGTTCAGTCAGACCCATTGATCTCCTAGAGATGAATTAATTACAATGTGATGGCCCCCTACTCCCCTATTCAAAACCACATTATTGGTCTATTCCCACTGTGAGGAAATCTGGTGCTAAATAATTCAAGACAAATGCATTCCCAGAGGAAAACTGCAAATGCCTGGATTTCGTGATCTATGACATCCCCTGTGACATGTGGGGTTGTGCCAATGGGACCATGTGCTCTTTAATGAAACTCTGATATTGGTCCCACTTCCATTGGCTCAGGCTATCTGATGTGCCTGAAGCCTGGTAATTCATCCTTTACAAAGAATGGCAATTCTTCCAGAAAATACATTTCCACATTTCTCCTCTTTTGTAAGGGGGATAGTGTGTGTGTGTGTTTGTTTGTGTGTGTGTTTGCATGTATGTCTCAGATCTTCAAGAATGAGTCAGTGTTAACCACTATTGTCTGCAGACAATTATTTTAGTCTTATTTAATTAGATAATATGTTTTGAACAATTATAGCAATAGATTGCATTGTGAACAGCAGAGGTGACTCTAGGTCTCAGGGAGCTTAGAGCTTTTAGCCCAGGGTTATCCGAAGAAAACCATTGAAAACAAGAGTGTCGTAGAATAGATAAACCTGTTTCACACATGATGTCCCCTTTGGGACCTCTTCTTGGGCACATCAACAGGCTTCAGGTCTATTCTGTTCTGGGGGTTGCTAAACTAGAGTCGGCGTATCTCTGGGTCAGTCTCTGTCGTCTTTCAGAAGACAAGTGCCTTGAGTGTTGGCTTCTAAAGTAATCAGTTTGCAGTGTACCACGTAACCTGCACTCTGGCTTTTCAGGAGCAGGACTGTTAACCGCATTTCACCAATGAGGAAACATTTCGAAAAGTTCAATAACTCGCCCCAGGTTACAGGGTGAGCCAGTGGAGGAGTTCAGCTCCCAGTCCAGAGCATCCTGGCTTCAAAGGCCTTTCTCATGTACTGTCTCTCAGGCACTCACGTACAATGATTTCTAGAAATTCTTTCAGCTTAGGACTTTGAGAATATGGCAGAAGAACTGTTTAGCTATTATGAACTCTTCTCATGCAGCTCGGTCATTTTCGTGATAATTAATATGGAGGACCTATCTTAGCTTCAGTCATCAGTCCTTTGAGATGTAGATAAAATCGACCCAAGCTCCTACTTGTGCTAAGTGTTCATGTCTTGTGCCTGCTCTCCCCTCACTCACCCAGGAGTGGAAGGCAATCTTTGTTAGTTGATTCTGCCTAAGGGCATCTGTGTGTCTGAAAACAAGCTTAATATGATTTGGACCAGTGATTGGGTTTTAATTTGTAGCGGCGCAAACAATATAAAATTGAGCTTATTAAGCATTCTGTCAAACTAAATATATAAATTTAATTATGGGGAGAATACAGTAGCTAGAGTTTATTACAAGTCATTCTAAATCAAAGAGAAATCAAGGTTTCCTTTCTCTCTATGTGCAGGTTGTACCATCCATGTGTTATAGCTGCTAGGACCGTCTTAGTGGACTGTCAACACTGTCACCCTTGTGCCTGATTCTCCTCGTAAGTGTCAGTCTCAGGCCATTCATTTCTCCTCGAACCTACAGCTCCACCCTTCACTTTTGTAGGCGTAGATCAATTTTGTTTCATGCCTTTCTGGAACAGTATGCTTTATAGACTAAAGGGTTTGTTACCTGCAAATACTTAGGTAAAGTTGTCTCTGAGTCTCCATCAATACAGAGATACCTCTCTGCTGTTCTCTTTTCTTACTCTCTAAACACACTTAAAATATTAAAAGAAGAATCTCTAAAATCGACCTTGTTGTGCAACAACAGTTCAGAGACTGTATGAAGAACAAATTCTATCTCAAAGCAGTTTTTATTTTTTCTGGTTACTTTTCTAATTTAGGCATAGATGAAGGTTACAAGGAACTTCCTTCCACTTCAGGCTTTGTATTACCCACTTCTGCTGGGTCTTGCGTTCTCACTTCTCTAACTGTTCATGATTTTTGCACACTTATTTCTACCTACTTGAGTCCTGGTTACACTCACACTTTTCAGATTGCGACTCATATTCGGGAACCCAACAGTGGTGTTCCAAATGGACCAAATAGGTTATCTTAAGGTTTGAGTTACACTGGGAAAGTATATGACCTCTCTCAGCTTCTATGTATCATCTGTATAATGATGATGACTCTATACTGTATTGTGAGGATTTGAAATGAAGTCTTCTGAATTCTGGTTTTCATCATTGTTTTGTTTTCTTGAGGCAGGGTCTCAGTATGGATCCTTGACTTGCTTATAGCTCATTGACTTGGAACTTGGTATGAAGGTCAGGCTGACCGTTCACTCCTATAGATCTACCTGCTTCTCATCCCTAAGTACTGGGATTAAAGGTGCGCACCACTACACCTGGCCTGATCATTTGTACTTTGATCTGTTATGAGTTTCTGTAATGGTCTCGGTCTATTGCAAAAAGAAATCTCTTTGATGAGGAATGAAACCTGCACTTTTGTGGGTATATATATTTTGAATGAGTTAGAAGCTATACTGCTTTATTCAAGTGCCTCCTAATTTGCTATTCAATACTAAGTGCTCAGCTCTGAAATAATATATATGTATGTATATACATATATGTAATATTACACAAACTGAGATTGTAATTAAGTATTTAGAAATATATAAAAATTCCTAGTTATTTGTATACATATTTGATATAGCAATTTTTATACAATATAATATATTGTAGCATAGTATATACATATGTGATTATATATTAATATATACTATAAATATATAAATTATGCATGCATGTATATATATAATGAAAAAGAGATCATGAATTTGAGATAGGGTAAGGTGGTACATGGGAAGGGATGGAGGGTAAATGACAAGAGGGTAAATGATGTAGTTCTATTTTAATTTTACAAAAAATTAACTGAGAAAATTCTGAAAGGAGCATATAGAAAGCTTTTCTTCTACTGAAGTTATTTTATAGTATTAGTTGCATGACTTAAGGTTGGGGAGATTGTTCAGTGGGCAAATGCTTGCTGTGTAATTATAAGGAGTGGAGTTTAGATCCTCTGGACGTACATTAACATAAGGTGAGTCTGTCAGCCCAGATGTTATTATCCAAGTACCTAGGATATGAAGACATGGGTCCCTGGAACAAGATGACTGTGCTAGGTAAAGTACTAGGTGAAGTCTGTATTCAAATGAAAAACTCACCCCAATATAAAAGTCTGAGAATGATCAAGTAGTCTACCTGACTTCATCTCTGTTCTTCGTATACATTCTCTCTCACACACACACCCATGCCCCCTCACACATGAAAGCACACATATACATATATGTGCAACCTATATACACATGTTTAAATTAATTATAAATCATAGCTTATATTATTATATTGTGTATAATTTCTCACCATCTTCAAAGTACCTCATCCTTGCTTCTTCTTTAAATGTTCCGCTGAGCAACCTACTACCCCTGTGTTCTGTGCTTAAAGGAAGAGGGTACAGGTATTGTTGGGTCTTCTGAATTGAAGCCTACTATGCCTGGGTGGAGAATAATATTCTCCCCCTCATGCTGTCTGAAAATACAATCAATAATTCCTTTTTGAACATTTTTCTGCCTAGTGTTTCAGGAGCACTGCTGCTCAATCATTTCTTCCAGGGGCTGTCTTTGCTCAACTAATTCTCGCAGTCCCCATTTTACAGAGGCTGAACTGAGAGCTGGAGGGATTGAGTCTTTGGAGGGATGCAGTCATACAACTCGAGAGATTCCCAAAGAGAACCTCAAACATTTTTTCTCTTTGAATAAGTCATTCAGCAAATAATATAGTATATTCAGGTAGTTGCTAAATAAGCAAGTTCTCAGAGAACTTCTGAAGACATGCGTTTATACCACTATTTAATGGAAAGGGATAGCTTATTCTTCTGCTGCCAGTAGATCTTTGCCTGTCTTTGAAGTGCTATCAAGCTGCAAGCAAGGGTTTGAAAATGCATTTACATAGGTCCTTGTGTGTTTCTCATTCTTCCTTGTAAAAAGGGTTCTCAAACAACAACAACAACAACCGAAAACCCAGTGTAAACTGTATGCAACCCAGTAGGGGAATGAAAATGCTAACCAGACTTTCCACCTTGGACCAAGTGAAACAACTCCTGCTGGCCTTACTTCAGTTGGAAAAGGTGAACTCTAATCAGGCTGAGGACTGCTGGAAAAGCTACGGTGGCTTCTAAATTATGCCTTTTAGTGAGAGGATGATGCTTCACAGAAATCTAGTTCCAAGCAGAGAGAAATAGGCGCTCTCTATGGTCACCTTCACAGACATCACCACAGGGTACGGGTACCCCCAGGAAACACACAGCCTTGGTGAAGGAGGGTCCAGTTTGCTTCTGGTAGGGTTCTAAACTTCTGTGAATACTTCTCAGTTTGGTTTCTTACTTCCTTTTGTGACAGTTCATCTACAGGTCTAATATGCATCTGATACACCCTTGCCTGATGTGGAGTTCCAAACCTACTCCACCATAGGTGCCAGACCACTTCTTCTAGCTACAAACCTGGTCAACCTCTTCCCAGTATCATTGAAACTCCATAGCATTGCCAAAAAATGACTTAAAAATTTGGGGTTCTTCCCCTTTTTTCTGTTTCATGTTCCTTTCTACATTTTACATTTCCTTAATCCAAATAAAAACAATTCCTTATTCATTTCATGAAGGATGTTTTTGTCTTTCTTCCTCCACCCTGCTCTTCTCATGCCACAGGTGTGCCACACCCAGGGTGATAAAGGGCTATGCATGCAAAACGAACACCTCATGCTGACTTTTCCAAATAAGTACTTTTCCCCTTTAAGAGGAGTAGTTTAGAAGCCACAGATCTTGAGGTACCTTTAGCATATTGCCTTAAAAATATTTTAGAACTTCAGTTTTTAACACACAGTCCTGGAGACAGCTTGTGGCATGGTATAATACTTGTATTTTTAAAGAGATAAACAAGGTTGAAATGAGAATTCTTTAATATTTCTTGCTTTTCAAAAATATGCCCTCCCCCTTCTCTTGAACATTTGAGTAATACTTCCACATGGGGCTCTGTAAGAATTAGACAGTAAAGGCCATAAGCAAGAAATACTTAGTTGAGGAAATGCTAAATATACATGGATCAACACACCTAAGAGGTGATGTATCACCTTTTCAAAATTACATTTTTTGCTTCTCCAGCCACACACTCTGATTTCTCTTCTTTTTTTATCCATAGGAAATCAGACTTATGTGAGTTGTAGCTGCATGGAAGGGAAAGTAAATATGAATGAGGGAGGTAAACAAGTTCTTCCACCAGGCAAAAAAAGAGCCTTGATTTGAGGGTTGACTGTGCCCATTGGTGGAAAGTGACTCATACATAGGCACTCAGTAAACACATAGATTACCTTCTCACTGGTGTGAAAACTTGGTTCTTTGAAATTGCTTATCACCTTGGAAAACTATTAGAAAATATCCAAAGCCAAACAACAAAAGAGAGAATAGAAGTCTCCTGGAATTTGTCTGTATCCTGATCCTTAGAAACTAGGAATGTGTAATCAGCTGTGCACAGCAGAAGGGGAATTCATGTGGTTGATGTGAAGATCGCCAACTCAACAATCTGGAAATAGCGAGATGTTCCTGGCTTATCTGAACTGGCCCAATAAAAATAATAAGAATATAAGAATGCTTAAAAGGGAAAGGTGATGGGAAGAGAGGAGGGTCAGAACAAGAGGTTACATACATACATATATATATATATATATATATATATATATACATACATACACACACACACACACACACACACACACACACACACACATATATATATATATATAATTTTGAGAATGAATATAGGAGATCATGAACCAAAATATGCAAATGTTCCAGAGATTGTAAATTGCAAATAATAATTGCTAGATGCCTCCTGAATTTTTGATAATGTGTCAGATTTATGACTGAAAACCATTACCTGCTAATAAATTTGTGGATTTTTGCTGTTATTATGTTGGTGTTAGTTTTGTTCTAGATAAGTCTCATTATGTAGCTCAGGGGTGATCTGTAGTTCACTGTGATAGCCCAGAATAACCTGAAACATGCAGTTCTTGTACTCTTGCCTTGTTGCCACCCTGCCTGGCTCCTTCTTTCTTTTTTTTTCTTTTTAAATCACAAAGCACATGACCATTTATTACAGTTATCAGGAAATTGAAATGGAGCTAAGGTACAAGCTTGAGTTTCTGATGGCCAGTAGTCAGGTGCTTTTAGTCTTGTGGAGCTAAAAATAAGATTTATCAGCTAAGGAACTAAGGAGCTAGGTACACTAGTTCTTGAATGTTCTTGGATCATCAGTTCTGTCTTCTAATAATTCTGCTTGAAATGTCTCTAGCTAGTTCCTGCATGGAAAACATGGCTCTGGCAGGCCTTGCCCTTCCCTCCCATTTGCTCTGCCTTGCTAAAAACCATCAGGATAGATTGCTAGAGCTAGCCACCAACTTGTATTCAGTTATTTTGCCACTCTCTCTTCCTGAGTTTGGCTCTCAAGGCCCAGTTATTAAAGTACTGAAGTCCAGCAGTCAAAAGGCCCCTTTGACTAATTAATATCCCCAACTAAAATTAAAATCCTCATCCTAACACAGGTGTGGTGGTTTGAAAGAAAATGGCAGTCAAAGGGAGGGGCACTATTAGGAGATGTGGCCTTGTTGGAGTAGGTAGGGCCTTGTTGGTGGAAGTGTGTCACTAGGAAGGCAGGCTTTGAGGTCTAATAAATGCTCACGTCATGCTCATTGAGACAGACCACTTCGTGTTGCCTGTAAGATCTAGGACTCTCAGCTACTTCTCCAGCACCGTGTCCCACCATGATGATAACTGACTTAACCTCTGAACTGTGAACAGGCCACTCCAACTAAATGTCTTCCATTGTAAGAGTTGCTGACTTCATGGTGTCCTTGACAGCAATAGAAACCCTAACTAAGGCAACAGGGTTTTTCCCATTTACTTGTATAAACCACCATTTGCCTATGGGCTACATCTGTTTCCTGTCTATCCAGAGGACGTCCTTCGTCCCACTCCGGGACAAATAGCCTTTCTCCCTCTCTCTTGCTTCCTTCTCCTTCTCCTCCATCTTCTATGCCCAACTGTTGTCTCTTATTCCCTGACCTCTATCCCTCTGGGTCAAGTAAATCTCCTTTGAACTGAGAATTTGTCTTGGTGATCCTGTGCCAGTTCCTCTCCTTTCACTGCTCCTCAGGAAATTGCTTGCTTTATGATTAGGAGCACAATAAGCAGAACCAGTAATTCTCTAGTACATTTCTACCAACGGAAGACAAGTGATATACAGCAGATGTGAAAACCTGTATTTAAGAAAATTAGAGCCAGACACATTGATACAAACCAAACTTGGGATGCTTGAGACAAGTACATCTCCTGTTCCAAATTAACCTGATCTATATAGGGGGAGTTTGTGTCAAGAAAAATACAAACAAACAAACAAACAGCAACAACACTAGCAATAATAGGAAACTAAAAGCCAGAAATGCCAAGTGAATTATCTTGAGGCAACCTACCTACCTTAGTATCTCTGCTGAACTCCCTGCGGGAGCCCAGTCTTTGAGACCTAAGCTTGTGTTTTGTTTGCCACATCTTCCTGTATTGCTGCCTTTCTTACAAGGCACACTTTTCCCTGCTTCCTTCAACAAACAAGCAATTAATGCCGTGCTAAAATATGTATCGCACCTTGGTTGGTGCTATTTCCCCTCCTCTGCCTTGAAACCAACGATATATACAGAGCTCTTTGAGAGATTAGACATCCAAAGCTCACTATTTCCAATAGATGCTGCATGTCAATCTGTGGCTTGTGGTACAGGAGAGCTATTATTTCACTACAATATCATCATATAAAATGCCATTGTGTTTTCCCGTGCACGAGCCTGTGATACACAGTAACATTGAAATCAGAGGCCATTAGGACATTTTCCCAGAACAAAATGTGTCCCCAAAGAAACAATGCCACGTGGCTCGTCCTGGTGTGGTATTTTCTCCGAATCGCAGGCTGCCTCCCCTGCAAAGCTCACATATTTTAAGCTTCCCAAATAACATTTTCAAGAGGACCGTGAAAGAAAAGGCCCACACGGTTATGGAGAACCCTAGGGGGCCATGGGTATGTGTTTGCTTTCCTTAGCCAGACTCTGAAAAGGCACAGATTGTGGGAGGTGTTCTGATGGTAGGGCTTCCCGAGGCCTGGGGAGAGTCAAAAGAACTCCTTCATCAGCCTTATTGTTGCAAAACTTGAAAGTGAGGCCAAGGGAGAACAGGAGTGCAGCAGTCAGCCTGGAAATTCCCCATCTCTTCTGTTTGTTCTAATTGTGTTTCCCGTCTCTTGTCCACGTGGCTCTATACAGTGTCGGAAACCGTCAAGGGCGGTAAGCCCACCCGCTTGTCAAACAGAAACGAATGTAAATTGGTACCTTCATTTTTCTTTTTTTCCTCCGAGGATATTTGTCCTCAAGGCAAGGTGCTGAACTAAGAAGTGAGAAGAAATCATTTTGTGACCTGAGAGTACGTTTTATCCAAGAGATTGTATGTGAGGAAATGCTTATATTCATTTATTAATTTGTATAAGACATTTAAAAAGACCCCAAATTCAAGTGCATCCTAGATTGTGTAGCAATGTTGCCTTTTCTGTCCTCCAGACATCACATCATATATCCAGTGGATATAAACACATTTAATAACTGGTTCCAACCTTGAAGACTTGTCACCTAGAGGAGGGAAAGAGTTTCACATATGGAGAAAGTCCATGGCTAAGTCACATTTAACAATTGATGACATGGACAATAAGTGACATATTTTCAGAATATCAGCTGTGTTCAAAATACCAATCAGTATTTTGGACAAAAGCTAAGCGACACATATAATGGTCAATTTTAAAAACTGGGAGGATTTGAAGGACCAGAGCAAATTTGGCACATTGGGTGCTGCTGCTCTGCTGCTTCTACCGCCGCTGCTGCCGCTGCTGCTGCTGCTGCTGCTGCATATCTGCATGCATCCTTCTAGGTAGAGTCCCTAAACAAGCTCTGATGAGGAGGCTTTTCACGGGAAGAATGAATGAAAGAGGTAAGGCAAGGCTCCTGGGAGCCTTCAGTTTAAAGTTTAAAGCTAGTTCTACAGCAGTCTGACAAGTTGTCCTTCAGTCCTGCTTGTGAAATGGCAGGCTTAAAGGATTCTTTGTGTGCAGTGGCTGTCATGAACACGGTCTTCTGGGGACAGAGTGGCAGGGAGCAGATTCAGACTGGCAGAGGATGTGCAGATGCTATAGGAACAGAAGGAAACATGGCAGCCTTGAAGGGCTGTGTGCACACAGGATGGGCGATGCCTCTAATTCCTGATCACAGCTTGCCTTCCATGAGGGAGCTAGTTTTTCCACAATTTACAATCTGGAACTTGGAAAGACATGGGCATGTGCTTCCGGTCAAAAGACTACTGTTTTGGAAGAGATATCCTTGGCTCTGAGTCTGTTGTCCTTTCCGTGTTATCGGGCTGTGGGATAATCACGAGCACAGAATCACTGCATGTCCTGACTCAACCCCCACAGCAAGATAAGTGCCAGTAGAGCCCACAGCCTTCTTCAGTCCCATCAACATGGTCAGGTCACCCCTCCACCCTCCTAAAAGTTGGGGGAAAGGAATCAAAATGAGAAGACTGACAATGTCTCTCTCAGTGTCAGCAAGCTTGTTGCTACTAGTGAGAGTTATCGCCTTCAGGCCAGTAGGGGTGATTCCCGTCATGAGATACATTAGGGAACCTTTCCCACACTTATGGATGCTCTTGGGGGAGGGGTCTTTTTTTTTAGATTTTTTTTTTTTTTTTTTTTACTTTGGAGATGTGAATGATGAGTCATAGCTAAGTTTTAGCTCTGCCTATAGAAATCTACTCTCACGTGTTCAGTCATAGCCATGTAGATAGGCTTTCCATGTGGTGACTAGCTTAAGCAAGGACGATCCAATTTCTGCCTGCCTCTCATAAAACTGAGGGGTCTCTGAGAACAGGGATGGCGGATTTTAAGTATAAGTCCTAGATTTATCTCAAAATTTCACCTTGGCATGCTGAATTAAAGTGCGTTAAGAAGCCTTGTATCTGATGGTACAGGAAATAGCTCACCACTTCAAACATTTCTCATGAAAACAAAAGTGGTAGGTGTGATTATTCACAACGATTAACCAATTGGGACTAGGGTTTAATTAGAAGGGTTTCTTGTTGTGTAGGCTTCCTGCCTACTTATCTCAGAAATAAACAGTTACCAACTGGAAGCAGAATATACTCTGACTGATTTTCTATATCAATTCCTGCTTACCTTTTAATGAGCTTATTTTTAAGATTATTAATTCATATCCCTACAGTACATATTTATTGCTTTATGTATGCCTATAGTTATAGGTGACATATTTATATTCTTTGTAATTTATTTTGGTCACTTCCATGATAGTGTACTAGTCTGTGACAGGAAGGGTATCAGATAGGAGCATCTGTAATAGGGGGCCTATTACACATCTCTAGCATGGTCAGGGACCTGGGATCCATCTTAGATAAACACATACAAATCACCCAATAGGATAACAGGCGACTTAGATTTTAGTTGTTCTTAGCCACACACTGATTTTGTGACATTGTATGGATCTTGTTTTGTCCTATATATCAAAGTTGTCTTCTGAAAACAAACAGTTCGTTCCTTGAAATGAATGCTAAGAAGTTGTTTTCAACTGGTCTCCGGTGTACAGATAAGGAATGGTGTGGGAACTGTATTGGAGGGTCAGTATTTTGACCACCAGTCTTGGAGTTTCTTAGGAGTCACAAGCTAACCAGGCAGGTTTGACCTGTTTGATATTTTTGCTTCCTGCCTGCTTGTCACTTAGCCTGGGTGAGCCTTGGGCAGCCCTTCAAATGCTCCTGGACTTTAATAAGTTAGGTAAATAGGACTTTCTCAACCTGGCCTTGGAGTAGGCATGCATGTTAATGTTAAAGTCTCTTGGTTCTGACTTTTGTCTGTTAACAACCAGTTTTATTAAGCTGTTAACCTATAAATGTCAGCATTTAAAGTTTTGCCCATGAGAACATCATTATTCATACAGTGACTCATGTTCTGATTTATACAAAAAATAAAAATAAAATGCTATCCCACTGTTAATCTAAGCCCTGGGGAAGGAGTAAGAACCGGTGTGGCTGACTCTGCTGGTTAATGCGAGAAGTCTGTAATTGTTTACATGAGATCTGCTGGGAGGTAAATGGATGATGGCTAATTATGGCAAAGCTTTACATAAAGATGATGAAGGAAGATCGGGAGAAATACGGGGTGAGGGAAGGATCCAGACTGCGTGAGTCATTCATCAGAGAGAGCCACAGGGGATAGGGAATTCTCTGAGATGAGCCGGGTTGTAATTAAGGCCAGACTAGGATGCCAACAAAGAGGCTGGACAGGTGGGTAAGACTGTTCACCATCAAAAAGCAGAAAGACCAAACCAAAGTAGAGAATGAACCTCAGAACAATCCAAAGGGGCGATATTTGATTTTACGAACTGTGTAGTACCCTAGTCATAGTGTGGAAACTTTAATATGGAAAAATATTATAAAGTGGCATGTTTTAATAGAACAGTAATGCAGTTTCAAGTGAAAGAATTAAGCTGCGAGTGAAGGGCGATGGGTTCAGTTGGTCCTGAGACCAACCTGGGGACAGGTTTAAACTCTTTATTTTACTAAGACACAGCTACTAAGAAATATCTGAAGGCTGGTTGACTTAGACTGATTGGTTGGCATTTCCAAACCATTAAATTGAATACATACATGAATGGTCCATCATGTTTCAAATCACAGTACTAGAAAACAAACTTAGGAAAATGTGAATAGAGTAGACTTGTGCTAGAGAGGAGTGGAGAGATGTATCATGGATTGAGGCTAAATAAAATAGGAGCTACCCCAAGAGTGCCATAGACGGGACAACCCGTGAAGTCAATGAGATGATGTCGAGGGTTAGAATTTCTTTAATGCAGTGGCCAAGAAGCTCTTCAATGGACCAAAGGCCTAGAGTTCTGGTTGTAACTTTGCTACTAGTTTGCTTGAGGGGTGTCTGATAGTCTCTGGGAAGTTTCCTGTGAAATCAGCAACGTTCTTAGAATCCATAGAGATCTTTGAATCACTAACTACCTTTTAGCATACAGTGTAAGTTGAGGCCCTCTGGAATCAAACGAGTACCTCCAGTGACAGACATGTGGCCTCCGCTGGAGCACTCACCCTCCCTTCCTTTCACGGCTTCATGGTCACTGACTCACAAATGAACAGATACCCTGGAGGGAGGTACTACTGGGTTTGTGACATCTCTGAAGTTTCTCCTCTGCCGTGCCAGAAGACCTTCATTGAAATATTCCGAAAACCCTACTTGCGGATCATGCTCTTTTCCCTCTTAAAGATAGAACTCTCCTGGTCACATTTGACAAGTGGAGCAGAACTCATAGACTTTGCAAAGCCCTTTCATTAGCCAAATATAGGAAAGTCTCATTAACAAGCAGTCAGGGAAGGCTTTATCAGAATGAGATATTGGAGCCAAACTAAGGTAACCCCACACCAGGACAAGCCTCTTAATTGTGAAGAAACCCAAATAGCAATCTATTGAACTACGCAGTAGTTTCAAGTATTTTCAGGTTTGAATCTCTTGTTACATAATGAATTCATATGAATTATGCAATGCCTAATAGGAAAAAAGTCTTTATTTTCTTCAGTTTATATAGCCACTATTCTCTGGTGTTCATACACTGCTAGCTGATGAGTGTTCAACTGGACCCTCATTAGATACTCAATGAGATTATACACAGAAATATTCATATTTGTGTAAAGAATAAATATTCATTATTATTTCTCTTATATTTTCCATTTAAGCTTCAGTGGTTATTTTATGAGCAGAACTCAAATTCAGGTAATTCAGTCCAGTGGTCTTTTTTTTTTTTTTAAGTGATACCTGAAGTCCTATTTGGAAGTCACCAAGCTAATCCAAACTCCTTCCAGTGAACAGAAACTGTGCTGTGTCACTTTACATGAAAAATGAAAGAATTGAGTGAATGAGCTTGTAAAATTCCCTCTGTTTCTTGGCATCGTTTTGAATCACAGTGACTTCTAGACTTTCCTCAAAGAATAGCTACAGGCCATGTGACAAACACTCTACGCCTTGCGTTACCCTCCAACCCTCTCTAGTGATGGCGATTTATTTTCTGCTCTGTTCTGGTCCCCTTGCATCTTGAAGACCAGGCATTACTAGTTTCGTGAAAGCTGAGCTTGCTTAGGATCTGACAGGCAGAACTTAATCTTGTACAAGAGACACTCCTTCAACAAACTGAACTTAGTGCATGATTTATAAAGCAGTGGCTCTTTTCCCTCTTAAAAATAGAACTGACATAAATAAGAACATTAATAAAATAATGGTAGCAAACATCATCAGAAGCTATAGCAATAATCATAACAGAATAATAGCTAGAACAATTGTCTCTTTTAACCTGAGTTTAACTTCATAAGGTTTTAGCAAACTGTATTCAAAGGGCTGTGGAAATATT
The DNA here is from genome assembly GCF_000317375.1 of Microtus ochrogaster. Taxonomy (NCBI): domain Eukaryota; kingdom Metazoa; phylum Chordata; class Mammalia; order Rodentia; family Cricetidae; genus Microtus; species Microtus ochrogaster. The sequence goes on along the minus strand of NW_004949108.1, from coordinate 6,765,352 downwards.
AATGGGTATATTCCAGAAATAAAACACATCTTAAATAGCTTTTATAATGTCTTATTATAATTATTCTATTTATATGTAGCTATTTATGTTTATAATACAATTTATTAATTAATAATAAATTAATCCTTTCCATAGTATTATATACAGGAAAAACCATAATACATACAGTTTGGCACTATTGTGGTTTCTGACACGAACTGGGTGTCTTGAAATATTTGTTCTATGGATAAGGAAAAGGGCCTGGGTTTAATTAATATATCTGCTATGCTAATCAATGTCAGTTTCTTCTATATATAACTTATTTAATTCAATTCTATGAGGTAAACACTTTTAGCATCCTAGTTTCTAGATGAGAAATTGAATACTAAAGAGACAATGTAGTAATTCCGACATAACCTAAGTGTGAAGTACGGAAACTGACTTAGATTTAGTCAATCACAATAGGTAGTCCCTGTTTCTATGAAAATCCCATGTTAATATAATGAGAATATTATAAATGCAGTGAAGAATTTTACATTTCAGTGCTTCAAGTTATTTATATACATGAATTTCTTGTTTGCAGATGAGATGCGTGAGATGAGAAAATAAGGGATTGTGAGTATGTTTATCTTTTGATGGGATTAAGTTCAAATCAATTTTCTCTCCATTTGCATTCACTGTTTATTTGAGCAGACTAACTCAAACCATAAGTCAGACCATGTTAGCAGAAGGCCCTGTGGTCCAGATTCAACTAACAATAAAATGTTGGGAAATATCTGCCAATTAGGTACTGGTCTTGTGATATGCTTCTCTGAGGACCTTTGTTCGGTTTCCCATGCCTCCTCTGTTGCTGCCTCTATCTCAGCGGTTGTGAACCTTCCTAATGCTGTAACCTTTTAATAGTTAGTTCCTCATGTTGTAGTGACCCCCAACCATACAATTATTTCATTGCTACTTCATGCCTGTAATTTTACTGCTGTTATGTTAAGCATTGGATTTGCAGAATATCTCACATGTGACACCTGTGAAAAAGGCCTGTGAAAAACCCAGAGGGGTTGCAGCCCACAGGTTGAGAACCACCGCTCTGCTCTGTTTTTCTCATCTTTGGAACTTTCTATTAATTTACTAAGGGTTAATGATAGCTCCCAGGTGGATTTCAAGGTGGGATCTTCCAAGTTCACCTCTGTTGTGCCTTCCTGACAGACCTCTCTCTGTTGAAGGGACATTTTCAGCACCAACACATCATTTTCAGCATCCAGACGGTACCAGTTATAACTCTGGCTCTGCTTAGATGGTTTTAAATCTTCTACAAAGCACAGGGTCACAAGTCTCAGACTTAGCGGGGCGGAGTTGGGCTCTCAATACTGTCCCTTTTTAACTGTGTGACTGTAGACATGGCATTTAAGAACGATTTTTATTATTGGAAAGCTGTAAGTTTATCACATAGATTGAGAGCTCATGGACACAAAGAATAAATAGTGGTTAGTATTAGTCAGGTAATAAATGAACAGGTAATGAACAGCAGCTTTTGTTTATTCCTTCCTGAAAGAGAAATAGATGATGATTTGTGGAACTTGGAACATAAAGTCAGAAGGATTGATGATTTCACTTTCCAGAAAGCAAACATTAAGACAAGTCACAAAGTTATAAAAATCATCTTTTGGTTGTTAAACGTCTGTTTTCTTCCTCATGGGTATCAGATTGATGCCCCAAAACACAGCTTCAAACATTTCACTGAGGATTTCCTATCTTTCAGTGATTCCTCTTTGACTACGGGATCAAGTCTAAGCCTTCGGCCAGGTATTCAGAACTGCACAAAGCTGAACAAAATCAAAGTGAAATCGTTATGTCTTGCTCTTCCTCCTTGTGACATTTTGCTCAGCAAAGTCGATCTGTTCAGTATTCTTGGAAGACACTTTCCTCATCCCGTTCATCGTCTATATCACTCTTGGTGTCTTCTCGCTATGTTTATTTTATCATGTTGTTCCTTAAATGCTGCCTTTGAAAGCTGTTACTGTAGGATGTCACATCATCATGTTCCACCAAAGCACAGCCTATACCTTTTTCCATTTCTCTCTGCTGCTTTTTATCCCCTGCATCTGTTTCCTCTGTTTCATATTGTAATTAATTAGTCAGGTAATCACTTTCCTCCTACATTCTTCACCTGTTTCAGAGCTGGGCTAGCCCTTGCCACATTTCGTCCTTATAAAACTTGACCCACCACCTCGCACAGTTGTCTGTCCTCTGTAAACATCTGTTCAGTGGAATGACATATATAATTTTCACCTTAGGGCCGGACATCTGGATTCTAATCCTGGGTAACCTTGGAAATGCCATTCATCTACTCTACTTTCAAATTTTGCAGGTATTAGAGTAAAAAGGATTATTGATTTTCCAATGGAGCTCCACAGAGCTGAAGAGAATTAGGCTCTGAAGGGAACACTCTTAGGAGGAAATTATATTCTGGGCTTCCCCTCCATATTCACTAGCAATGTTCTCCTCTATCTGTTTTCGTCAGATTATCAAAAGAGTTTCCATTGAAACATGTTCCACACATTCATGAAATTCAGCTCTGATATTATCTGATATGTGCGAAGCTGTTTCTCTGTCTCCTTGTTGAGGTTTGTCACTTAAGCACATGAGATGAGACATGCTAAAGACAACTGCTCCATTATAAGTGAGTCAGGCTCTTGAAACTCATCCAATTCAGACATCAAAAGGCATAGGAATGAGGATTTCTTGAGCATTTAATATGCCTCTTTAACATCTACAATGTGCTAAGACCTAGAAATACTAGTTTTTCTCTGATCTTAAAAATCAACAACATGGCTAACTTTCCATTTTTTGTAAGCAAAGCTGCCAGGCTAAGAATGTCTGATCAAATCACCAAGCAGGACTAGACACCTAGATAAAACTCAGGAATGCCAAGGCTCAAACATTGTGAGCCTTTCCCAACATGACATTTAAATTGATTAATATGGATTCTGGGGATTAAAATGTATAGAAGCCTTTGCAAAACAAAGAAGTAGTTCTGAGATGCCCCCTCTCCTCCCAGTCTCTGAGATTCAGCCATTGTTTTGGGGGTGACAGTCCCTCAGACAGCCTCATTACATTTTCCCATCAGAAGTTTAGCTCAGACCAATGAATGGGATGATTGCAAAGCTGAAGCCAGCTTCCATGCAGGCCAGAGACCATATGCTGAATCACGAGTTATTTCCATGCAGCCAGCTTGCATCTCTCTGTTGGATTATATTTGCTACCCAGAAAACACACAACAGTGTTTTAGCTTTAAAAAAAAAAAGTCCAGCAGAAAAGAAAACAAAAAATGGCCTATTTTTGTTAGGCAGAATAAAGAGTTGCCACTGATCGAAGGGAGTTCCACAAGTTCAGTTGCTGGCATAGGGGCTACAGGATTGCTATACTGAAGTTTTTATTGGGGGAACTTGGGATACACATAAGGAGATTTAGGTCGATTGTAAAGTGAACTTTAGGGTTTCATATGAGACTATTTTGAAGAAGTGCTTTTATAGCATCCGGTCCAAGACAGAGCTCTATGAGCTGCATCCTTGAGGAAGATATTTATGGGAGAGCTTTAGTTCTCAAGTGTCAAATGGTTTTGATTGTATCTCATGCCGAGGAGGGAAGTGCCCTGGACATCACACATATAATTTCTGTTTCCCGTTGAAAGTGAACTCGTTTAGAAAAATATTTGCTCTGACCATAGGCATGAATGATACATGTCACACGAGAACTTTGAGGCTATGATTTGGAGCATTTTTCTCAGTGAAGTGTTCCTGTGTAGAGAAAATCACAGAGCCCAAAATGATTGCCTGGGAAATAACTTTGTGATTGAAGGAACCTATAAAAACAGGCTTCCATATTTACTTAGCGAACACATTGAAACCCAGATTATTATTGCCCTAAATATACATCTCTTTACCTTTTAGAGTTAATCAACCACAACAATAATCATCACCAACAAAGAATAATTAAGTCTTTCTTTTTCTTTTGAGACTTTCATTCATGAGTATAGCACATTTCCATCATATCTACCTAAACCCTTTCTATTTGCTACAGAAGACATATTACATAGAGACCCAGTTGGTCAAGGTGCAGAAAATAAGGGTTTCAGTGGTATACAATCATAAATGGGACATTCATATCACCTCTTCTAATCCTGAGACTCTGGAATCATTGCAGAATGAGGGACAAAAGCGGGAGAGTAGCAAATGTGAACTCACAGCAGTCGCAATGGCATGAAGAAGATCTATGAAAGCTTAACGCAGACCAAATCCCAGCATGGTGGGGGGAGGAGGTGGGCACTACTGCCCACCCATGGTTAAGGAACAGTTGATAGCTTCACGGAGAGGAAGAGTCAGCTTTTCTTTAAGATCCTGGGTCTTGGTAAGTCAACCCTGCCCTGCTGGATAGCCATACATCCAAAAATATGGACAGCACAAACTCTGCTCGATGGGTTTAAAAGAAAAGACACAAAGTTGGGTGGGTATGAAAGGCAGGGTGGATGTGGGAGAAACTGGGAAAGAATAAAATATGATCAAAACATATTCTATGGAGTTTTCAAAGCACAAAGAAAAAAAGGTAAAGAGTTGATCTTTCTGGAATGATGAACATGTTGTATTTTGAGTTTTCTGATGTGATAAGCACTTATCACACATTGCTATTGAGGAATAGAAATGTGTCTAGTGTGATGGAGGAACTGATTTCTCATTTTGTTTCATTAAAATTTAACGTAAACCATGACATTTGGCATTTTGTTGACTAGTATATAAAAAGTACTTAGGAGTAATTGAAAATACCCCAAGTCTCATTTAAGATCTGTAAAATCAGAACCTACACCTAAAGAAGATTTTCAACTGCACTCTCTATGTGTTAAGTTCACAAGTTATCTCTTCAGCTATTGAATGTTTAGCAGAATCACAGAAATAATACACAGATGGCTGGGATTCGTCTCTTGAGTTCTGATTTAGTTTGTCAGTAGAGTTAGTTTGGATACCAAGTTGAATTTTGGTAAAGTTCTCACATAATGGTGATGGCCCCATGAGTGTGCTGTGAACCACTATTCTAGGAGACCTTTCCTTCCACATAAGCTCTGGGTTCTGGTTGACAACACTTTCCCTGAAGAATTGCTCAAAGTATTACTGGGATTTTTAGTAGTTATATGAAGGTTTAAAGAGCATAGTATAAGGAGTGACTTGGGCCTCCATCCTTAACAAGGTTTATTGAAAGGTCTAGCAAAGTTCTCTATGAAAATCATTTTATTCAAGAAGTGGATTAAGAATGTTACCTAGTAAGGAGAACACCTGGGTCTTAGAGATCATTAAGCAAAGCTTACTTCCCACTGCAAGGCACAATATGAGTGTCGATAGGATTGTGATTATCTCAGAGTGAAATTCTAACCAAAGACACATGGCTCAGGGGATCCTAGCTGTGTGCTGATGAATCTTCTCGTTTTATCTCTCTGTTCTCTTCCTTGTTGTTTTCTCAGCCTCTGTGCAATGGAATTTTGAGTTTCTAATTTTAATCCATTGTGTCTTCATTTCCCCCTCCTTTTGTTTTTCATTTCCACGTTTTTATCCTTTCTAATCGCAATTTCCATATTCTTTGAGATCATGACTAGTGAATGCCAAGCAAATGTTATTTATATACTAAGTAGGGGCCAAATCAGATAAACAGCTGGTCCTTGGATTTTGTTTTCCGTAGGCTTGACACTTTTAGATCAGTGAAAATGACAATGCTTGTCTGTTTAATTTCTACATTTCTTAGGATTATTTCAACTTTGTTCTGTCACTTAAAGACTTTCCAATTGTTGCCTCATGGGTTGTATTTAAAAGAAAGTTTACATTGGAAGCAGGTACTTTTTTTTTTGTTTTTATGAGATGAGTTTACTGCATTATTGGCCATGGTGTACCCATCAGGAAATCCTATTGAGGGGGTCACTTGCAAGAGAAAGCATTGCTCCTACAAGGGCCCTCAAGTAATAGAGCATATCTAAAAGAATTCTTAGACAGAGTATTCTCCTATTCCTTACTTGATTTTATTGGGATATCAAAACTTTGGTAAAAATTGACATGCCCAAGGTCATAAGAATTCATTCTTCTCTTTTGTTCACTTCATCAATACAGCAGAGCTTATTTGAGACATAAAGCCCACTGTTAATAAGCATAAGGTATTGGCAGTTGGCTTGAAGAGACTATTGAGCATCAGGTTCAGGAAGCTGGAGGTTGAGCTGGTCCTCAGCATCAGAGGTAGATATGCTACTAGGATCTATCCATGTCCCTCACATCCCTGTGTCTTTCAGTATACCCCAGAGTTCTCATTACCTGCTTCTTTGAAGTGTTAGCTGTTATGATTTTATCTTGGAAGTATAAAAGTTGATGCTCTCATGAGAAAACATTTGGAAGAACACTTTGGAATTAACTCACAAAGCTTGTGTCAGTTAACTGTGGCAGGAATGGGGTTTTATACAAGATAACTTGCAATGCCATTTGGTATGACGGGGAGAAAGACAGTTTCAAGCAATAGAACCATGGCGCTTCTGGGTGATGGGGCAGAAAATAATACAAATATAAAACTGTTTTTGCCACTCATGGTAAATGTTTGTAAATGTGATTGTATGGGTTAGGAGCAGAGGGCATTGTTTAAAAATGCACAACTTTAAGTTGCCTTACAAACCAAACGGTGGTAAATGGATTGAGTTATATCTATAGAAGTCCTGGGTCTCTGAGGTACAAGTGTTTATTTTTGAATTGTCTCATAAGCCTTGCTCCTTAGGCTTAAAGATAAAATTAAAAATGAAAGTTCTCTAGTTTATACATGATATGATAGCAAATATATAAAATTCTGAAGATACCAATTTGTTAAAACTAATAAACACTAAAATTTCAAAATGTAGAATCAATACACAATTATTAGTTGCATATTCATAGTCTAGCTCACATGCCAAATATAAGTAATTCTAAGAGAACTGAAGACTAAAATACAAGGTAAGCAACAAAAACTCCGCCTTGTATTAGAAAAGACAAATGTTCCACTTCACTGGTTTAGGTAAAGATCTCTGGATTTAACCCCAAAGGTAAAAACAACAAGAGTAGACAATGTGAGTATGAAAGAGATGGCATTAAACTATAACAATTCTGCACTGTAAAGAATCTGACAATACAGTGCAGAGAAATGAATGAATAAATCAGTATATTTATAAGCCATAGATCTCATAAAAGGTTAACATCCAATATTTGTAATGAACACATATAAATCATTAATAAGAAAAATCACTCAATTTTAATGTTGAGCAAAACCATTAGCACAAACTCAGAACAAGTCATAAGTATAGTCAAAAATCATCAGGAAATGCAAATTAAAACAAGATGAACTAGAGCCTTGTAACTATTAGAATAGATATTATCTAAGTGACAAATGGTATCAGCAGTCACAAGGAATTAGAGGAAAGGGGCTATTGTATGCTGGAGGAGACATAAAATACTGCAGCTATTTATGAAAAATATCATATGAGTTTCTCAAAAATTAAAAATAGTTCAATAATGTGCTTCTGTAATCTTTTATATATAACAAAAACATGTATGTATGTAAATAGTTAACAAAAGAGATATCTGTTTATTTTTCATAATAGTCAAGATACAGAATCAGACTTCCTTTCATTGATGGACAAAGAAAATACAATTCATAGTAGAATAGTATTCGTCCTTAAAAGAAGCAAACTGTGCTGCATGCAAGGTGAATAAACATGGAAGACATGTTGGATAAAATCTTGCAAGCTCACTATCTGATCTCACTTCTGGATGGAATGTAAAATACTGAACTCATGGAAATAAAATGATCACTGGAGGCTGGTAAAGAGAGATTGGTGAGGTTTGGTCAAAACACACACGATTTCAGTTAAATGGACAAATAGGTTTAAGATGCTAAAATCAGCAATGGTGTTTCATATGTCCGAAATTTGATTCAGGTGAATAACTCAACCATGGTTCATCCATGGTTGTGATAAAAAGTTTGATACAAGCCGGGCGGTGGTGGCGCACGCCTTTAATCCCAGCACTCGGGAGGCAGAGGCAGGTGGATCTCTGTGAGTTCGAGACCAGCCTGGTCTACAGAGCTAGTTCCAGGACAGGCTCCAAAGCCACAGAGAAACCCTGTCTCGAAAAAACAAACAAACAAACAAAAAAAAAAGTTTGATACAAACCAAAGTAGTTGGCAAGAAAGTTCTAACTCCATTTTGGGAAGACATCAGTGAAGTGAGGAAGGAATTCTTTGCACAGTGAGAGCCATGTGCTCTCAACCTTCTTTAGTCTGAAGAAAAGATGGTTTAAAGTCAAACAACAGTAGTTCTGGGTAAGGGGGAATCATCAGGCCAGAAAGTATTTGAATGAATCTCCAGTGTATGCTTTAAAGTGTGAGAATATTTATATTTAAATAGATGTTAAACAAGAGCAAAATACAACAACTAACAGCAAGAAAATCACTCTGGAGAGGAACTTCATGATCCGAATTTAATGAATGTAGTTCACACCCATTGTTATCCATCCAAATAGTTTTACAATGGATTCATCTCAGTACTTTTAGTGGAAAGTCATCTACTTTACCTCATAAAAGATGTCCTGTCATCTTCTTCTGCTGAGTACACAACTTTTCATAAATAGGATTCAATTTGAGCCACAGGGAATCCATCAAGCTCTTGTAGGACCTGTCAGATACCCAGTTATAGATATTAGATCCTATTATATTTTCTCCCAATCCTGAAAGATACAGTGCTTCTCAGAGGAAACATTTAGCTATGTCCTCGTCTCAATTTTCTACCAATACTTCAAAGGCACACTGAATGCTATTTGTGCCACCATGGTATACCACATATGCAAATACACAGTAACCCTTAGATCTGAATATGGCCTTTCAATTTCTATTGAAATGTAATTATCAGAGTGATGCCATTGTAGGTAAAATGTGAAATACTCCTACAGCCCCAGGCAAACAATTTGTTCCTGTTAATGGTGATGTTTTGAGGTGATGTTTGTTGAGACTTTATGAGATAGTGGGTTGCTGAGGGATAAACCTTAGGGCCATGGCCTAGCTTAACTTTTGGAAGAATTTTTCTTCTTTCTGGTTTTGTAATGTGTTATGGGACTCCAACCACATGTTTCTACCACCATGCAGTCTACCATGCTGGCTCTACCAGAACATACTATAACCTCTCAAATCACCAGTCAAAATAAATCTTTCTTCCCTTAAGTTACCTCTGTTGGGTTCTTTGTCACAATGACAGAAAAAGTAGCTAATACGGAGACTATTGAAGCGCAGGAGTATCTGGTTATGAAAGTGTGGTTCTCATAAATCACACTTAATCTGATTATTTAACAGATTGATACAACTTTAGAGTTTTCTTAGCCTGTATAGTACCCATTTGCCTTCCCTATGCAAGGACATAGCAAGAAGGGTCATTTTGGAAGCAGAAACCAGCTTTTAGCAACTACGGGATGTGCCTATACCTTGCTCCTAGATGTCTTGGCCTCTAAAGATGTGAAATATTAAACACAGGAGTTGGATAGTGTAATACTGACAATCACTTCATCTAATTACCTAGTAATTTTTTTTATATTTTTGTACTTTTGCCTTTACTAGTTTATAGATTTTAGTGCCAGAGAAAAGCTAGCAACAGATCCATTTTACTTAACTTCTAGATTTCTGCTTATCTTGTCAAAAACCTCCTGGCCCTAAAGAAACAAAGTGAAATGAGGATTCTGGTATTGACTTGGTTGATTAAGTGTAGTTTTCCAAAGGACATGGTTGTTACTGTTCAATGGAGCTAATAAAGAGAATGAATAACATTGAGAAGCTTCCCTGGCACCTGGCCCATCCTGTTGTTAAACAAGTTTGTTTCTTTATCGTCAGGATTATTCGTATTCACATCTATCCACAAGGAAGTTTTCTGTCACTTACGTAGATGTTGTTTCTGCTGAAGGATTTGAAGCACAGGGAAGGAAGACAAGTCATGGGTATCGACTAGAATATAGTGATTAGTTGCATGCTTAAGCACACTATAGAATCTGCACATGTTTCCTTCTTATACATTAATTTAGTAATTGTAAAACATAATAGATAAATTTTTATGTTCTACAACATACTCTGAGTATTTAAAAAGGGACAGCAGGGTAATAGTTATAAAAATATTATGATAAAATCACAACAGAAAATGGTACAATCAAGAGATACTGGGCATGTATTTTGGTGGACTCATCAATTGATATGGAAATCTCTCTCATTGAATCATAGGTTTATCAATAGATATTTTTCTTTGTGATAGACTCGGGACGGATGTGTGTTTGGACGCCTTTTGCTAAAAGAGTAAATAGTATCGACTTTGCCAGTTTACCTGTTCAACATTGGAAACCCTGACTATTTAGATTAAACATCTAAACAGATGAATGTAGCAGATGGGAAAGGGAAGATAGTCCCCTTGCCCCCTGACAGAAAAAGTCTGAGTCTGTGAGTTAACGACAGTGGATCAGCTGCTCCCACGAGGGAAAAGGAATCTTGAGTGAATGCAGAGATACAAGGACTCTGTTAAAGGCTATAGCAGCAACAGCAGTGGGGGTAAGAAGGTCTCCTAAAATAATTACTGTTCAAAGGCAGCAGGTATTCCAAATGAACCACCCAAGACTTGACCTCTGCTCTGTTTTCGCTATCTTGGCTCATTCCTCAGCCTGGCATGCCAGCCTTCTAATTCTAACCTGGTAACCTGGTAACTTTCTAAAAAATTCCTCTCTTTCTCATATTAGCCAGTACTGTAGTTTGTTATTTTAAATCAAGATTGCTGCCTTGTTCAGGAGATCAAATTGTCAGTAGTCTGAGGGTAATAAACCTAAAGAAGTCTTGGCCCCACTATCAGGAGCTCTCAAGAAGCCTGGAGCAAGAGTTCAAGAGGGGACCATTTGTTCTCAGGAGGGCTAAGAACAAAGGACAGTTTCATAAAGCAGGACTGAGCCAGCGTCAGGATTCCAAAGCCCTGATGACTCACGAACAAGATGGGCGGTGAGCTGGAGATTAGTAAGTAGAATTTGCCCAGCGATTCATATTACAGGAAGAATCATTACATTGCAGGTGTTTTATAGACTGTGATAAACAGAATGCAGGCTTTTAAAATGTGGGAAACAGATCCTTTGTTTTTCAGTGATCCTGTAAGGTCATCTATCTTTGCTACAACTGAGAAGGTACTTGCCATTTCCAGTGTTGACATTGCTGGTGACGCAAACAACAGCTATCTGGTTGAAAGGGTGAAGGAAGGCTGTGGCACAACACAGCTCTAACAGTTCTTTTTTTCTTTTTTTTTTTTTTATGAGAGGGAAACAAAAGGCCAATAACCTTTGATTGTGTCATAAAATATTACCTTATTAAATATCTCAACCCTTGGTTCACGCCTGGTTAATAGTCTGGGATGAAACTGAAAGCTCCCACAAGGTAGTCTTTTCTAGCTTTGCTTCAACGTCTCCTAGCAACTTTTAAAACATTGTTCTCCAGAACATTCTACAACCAGCACAACCGGACCTACCAGTCCTGCTCCTTAAATAGTTCATTCCGACAACAGGTAGGAACTTGAAGAATTAGTGTTTTGCCATGGGACAGAGATCAGTTAGTCACAGGTTGTGCCCACCAGGTCACTGTACTGCTTCTCAAACCTTGGACTCAGACTGGGTGTCACCCTCATTACCTGTTGCCCTTTGAATCTGGTGTGGCATCTTGCATTTTGTCACAGCAGCTTCACAGAATTCAGTTTCACAAGTAGATTACACTCTGAACGAATGCAGGACCGTGAACTTGAATCTGAGCTACCTCACTGTAGCTGTTTTCTAGTGTCAATAGATGTTCGTGCGTTTTCCTTGAGGATTGAGAATACATTGAGGAGTGCCTATGCACTGAGATTGCCTTGTGGGTATTCTGGCAAACAGTCAGGGAATTGCAGACAAGAACTATTTGTAGTATACTCTGGGGTCCAATGAATGACTAAAGGAAATGGTCATGTACGTTTTTTGAGCTTACGTTTTTGGCAACTTTCTCTAAGGAACATTCTTACTTGAAGGACCCAGCATTTGACAGTGGCTCCTTGACCTTCAACACCTGACAAACATTTTCCCTAAAAAGAGTAAAGTGAACTGATCACATCAAGAGAACAAAAAGCAATGCATTTTGCAATTTTAAGCTTGTAGTTCCAGAAAAATATTAGTTAAAAATGTATCTATTACAATGAGTTTGATAGAATTACAGTATTTGAGAACTTTATTAATGAAATCCACAGCTGTATTTATGAATGTTGATTTTTGAGTTTTGTATAATGGCATCTGTCCACCTGTGACTGGCACAAGTCAATAAATCTCTATTTGCTAGGAGATCAATATAGGAAAGGAAGTATGAGTACATTTGTAGTCAAAGAGCCAAATGACACAAAATGTAAAAGAGACAACTGGTTTTTTAATGTGCCAGATTAATAGAAGTTAATTGAAATGGATTCAGATTCTGATTTCAGACTCTGAATTTCAGGTGGGTGTCAGCATCTTTCAGGTTTCCTCCTCTGGTATAGCAGTGAAATGGAAGAATGTTCACAACAATATGAAAAGCTGTTAACATAGTTCACCTTCTTCTAGGTTTGCTTTGTGTGTTTTAAGCAATTGAACATCACAACAGGTCAAATGCAACAATAAAAATGAGATGTCAGCAGCCTATTGATGAAACCAGGTATTAATAAAATGTTTCACAAATGCAAAATAGTATCACTACTATTTTTTAAGAATAATTTTTAGTTATTGTGAATATGTTTAGTACTTCTTAGTGGATGAATGAGTAAGACTTTGACGTGTTTGTGGATAGGCTCCCATTCTGTTTGTCTCAGGTGCTGAGGCCTTGATTCTTCTCAGGACCCTCCCCGTGCTGCTGACCTTCGGTCAGTCTGTCACGTCATTAGAGAACTCCATCATCCCATGTTGAAAACTAATGTTTGTAGCTTTCAATAGCTAAAACTTTGAAGGGTTCCTAATACCAAGCGTTTGGGAACCATGACGTTAACCTTTCAGATGAGGGGAAGGAGGGTTTTAGACAACTGAAAAGAAAACAAACAAACCGCTTGTCACAGTTGTAGGTTCGTCCCAGCATCACAGAGTTTACCACTGATAGTATCAGAATGTGACTTTATTTTCTAGAGGTTTTCCTTGCATTTTTTTTTTCATAATTTTTGTATGGTGTAGGGAGCTACAAATCCAAGCAGTCGGCATGGGCAGAAGTCAGACTGCATATTACTGAGTCATTGACTTGGATATTATTTAATCCAGACAGTCCACTGTTGAAAAAAAAAAAAAAGCCTGAGTCGTCTGATTATAGCATCATGGGAAAGGAGTTCCCCAAGTCATTCATGGGTAGATGATGTCATTTTGGAGCCAAGGTATGATCAGGAGCCCTGAAATGACAGCACAGGAACACACCCTTCAGGACTCTGGAGTGGCTGTTGGGACAGGGTTGGCTGAAAGGATTAAGTGTTGCAGTATTTAACCTCTGCACTAATGGAGTCAGTCTGTCCTGCATTACGTGCCCTGGTTGCTGATGTGTACATGCTCATAAGCATCTCACTGGGCTGTTGGCTACAGATGATTCTAGTTCTCCACTCTAGTGCTGGAAAAATCACTTTTCTAATGGCTGTCCCTTTTTGCTATTTGCAGAGCACTCTCCACCTTGGATTTTTTTTTTCTGGTTTTTCGAGACAGGGTTTCTTTGTAGCTTTGGTGCTCGTCCCTGAACTAGCTCTTCTAGACCAGGTTGGCCTCGAAATCCCAGAGATCCACCTGCCTCTGCCTCTCGAGTGCTGGGATTAAAGGCGTGCGCCACCACCGCCCGGCTCCATTTTGGATTTTATCATTGCTTCCTTTGTGAGAGAGGAAGTGTGTGATGACCGTTCTGTTTTCACCCCATCCACAGAGGGTGGGAAGCAGCATTTGTAGCTCATCTATGAGAATATTTCTTCAACTTTATAGAAATGTCCCAGGAAGGAGTTTGAGACGTGTCAGGGACGAATGTTCTCAAAGAGTTGTTGGACACAGCAACAGAAAGCAGAATTTTGTGAAACATAACCTTTGATTGTAGTATTCTGTTTACATTAAGACAAATCTTAAGTCTTCCATTTCCCTATCTTTTGAGGTATAATAATCAAAGTCATACACAATTGAGGTAAAAAATGGCTTGGGGCTTTGACACACTTAAATATTATGAATTAAACACCACAATCAAACGACCACTCAGCATAGATGTCACTTCACATAGATATGCTTTCTCTCTTCTATTAATATTCTGTGGTGTCTTACAATCTACATCTTAGTAAATTTCAAGTTATATAGTCTACTGGTATTGACGAACTACATTTATCACACGGTACGTTAGACTTCTGTAGCTTGTCTTGCATAGTGGAAACTTTATACCTTTGACCATTTGTCCATTGCCCACCCCTCAAGGGCTTGCAATCAGCTTTCTCCTCTCCACTTTTCAATGTTAGTATTTCACTTGCACAGTTAAGTTAGATGATAGGAGACTTGTATTTTCTCTCATGCTTAATTCTGCCAAGCACAATGTCCCCCTTCATACCTGTTATTGCAAAATAAAGAAGATCTTCTAGTTTTAGATCTCTGTGTGTGCATGTGCACGTGTGTGTGTGTTGTATAAACACACAGAGATAAGTTGTCTTTATCCTCGCATGAAGGACATTTAGCACATCCCCGTCTTAGCTCTTGTTTTGAATACTATAATTATGACAGGTGTTCCGAGAACTCTTTAAGATGATTTTGTTCTCTGTCACAATAAGCCTGGAAAGTATGACTTGTGAACCATATGACAGCTCTCTTTTTACTTTTGATGGAAACTTAAAAATTGTTTTCCATAATGGTTCTATAAACATGCGTCTTTAGCAACAACAAAACTGACAAGATTCTTTTGTTTTTCCTCCACATCTTCACCAAAGTTTGTCATCTGTTGTTTTTTAAGTAATAGCCACCCTCATGGATGTGAAGCATGTTTAACTTTTGTTTTGATGTGCACTTTGATGGAGACTTGTGATGTGAGGCACCTTTTCAAATACCTGCTGGCCATCTGCATATCTTTGGAGAAGTATCTCTTTCAGCCCTTTATCCATTTCTACTTAGGTTATTTATTTCTACTAAATCAGAGGACTACTTTGTGTATTCTGGACAACATCTTATCAAATATGTGGCTTGGAAATAATGTATTCCATATCATAAATCGTCTCTTTGCTATGTTGATTATTCCTTTTTCTCTGAAGAAGACTTTTTTTGGCCTTAGTTAATCTTACTTGCTTATTTCTACTTCCGTTGCCTTTTTTTGAGTCATGTAAAGAAATATTGGCAAAGAATATTTTATTTATTTTGGTGACAGCAAGGTAAAAGCAACTGACATACCAAGTCTGTTGACCTGAGTTTGATCATACTGGGGATCCACATGGCAAAAGAGAATTAACTCACTCAAGTTGTTCTTTGACCTCTATGTATGCATGCACACATGTTTGTGCATGCATACATATAAAAATAAATATTTAAGAAAAGATTAATATTTTTATATGTTTTATTCAAATGAGTTTGAGTGCTTCAGATTTGTATTTAAATGTCTTTAGAACATTTTCAGTTGTTCATGCATGCATGCATGTGTGTTTGTATGTGTGTGTGTATGTGCAAATATATATATGTTATAGTCCAATTTCTTCTCCCATGTGGATGTCTGCTCTACCCAAAATATTTATCAAGGAAACTATTCTTTTCCTGCTGTATTTTCTCATAACTACAAAAAATTAATCTGCAATTTGTTTGGGGACTCTCTTTTTTTATTGATGTTTATGGAGCTCTACATTTTTCTCTGCTCCCCTCCCTGCCTCTCCCCTCCCCTTCAACCCTCCCCCAAGGTCCCCATGCTCCCAATTTACTCAGGAGATCTTGTCTTTTTCTACTTCCCATGTTGGTTAGATCTATGTAAGTCTCTCTTAGTGTCCTCATTGTTGTCTAGGTTTTCTGAGGTTGGGAATTCTTGATTTGGGGTTTTGTGCATGTTTCTTGAGTGTTGAAACATTTTAGGACATGGTTTCTAATCAGAACAGTCAGTGTCAAATATACTGCTACTTGGGACTTCTTCATTGGCAGCTGCTGAAAAGGAAAAGCTGCCTTGAACCTGAAGAAAATAAAATTGGAGAAGTGGAGTAGGAGAAACCCTGAAGAAATGCTTAAGTCACAGGCCAAGTGGAACTTCCACAATAGCAAACCTTCCCTCATCTTAGGCCCCTTCAGACAAAACCTAGTGTGATTCCTTGCCTGATAGAGCAGGTAGAATTCAGTCCTGAAAGGTTTTCTGGGGCTGCCCTGCTATAGAAAAATCAATAGCTACATAGGATAGGGTATTAGGCCATATTATGGTGCCTAAATTACAAATATTCTTTAACGTCCATGGATCAGGGTTGTTACTAGACAATTGATCTTGGTTTTATTACTTCTCTCATCCCTGCTATATATAAATATAACATCTTGGAACACCCTTGGGAGATGTACTTCCAAACCAACATCAACATTTAGAGAATTTAGATAGCAAAGACCGTATGATTTTTTCTTTCTAGATTCATAATTTAGTAAGGAAGAATCTGTTTTCCAAGACCACCCAGATTGACATTAATCACATTGATAAGCAAGGCTAAGTTGTTTCTAAAAATTTCAGGGAAGATATACTGTATGTCCATGCCAGAATGTCTGAGAAAAAAATAGAAAGTGCTAAGGTAATATGAGGAAAGCAGTCCAGTTTCGGGTTGTTTTTTTTGAAACAGAATATTACCATGGTTCCTGAAATTCACCATTCCTATGCAGGCTAAGAACTAAAGCTAACTAATGAATGTTAGCTTGTGTCTTTCAAAGTGCTGACATGTTAAGTCACAGCGACGTTATCAAAGCAAGATGTAAGAGGAAACAGTGGGATGGGTGTTACAGGCAAATACATCTTGCTGTCCATAAGGTGCATTGAGAATAAGGAAGAGTTGGCAACTCCGGTAGTGAACCACTGTGGAACCTGTCCACAGCTATGGTTTGAAACCAATCGTGATGGCCGTTTGCTCTCTGGGAGTTATGTTTACATGGGGAAAGACATTTTTATCTCTGTCCAGATATAGATATGAACAGAAGGAATCTTAAAAAGAAACAGACTTAGCCTTGGAGGTTTTTCTATTATTAAAACCTCTATAGAATCAACATCTGTTTGGAAACTTCTCAATCTGCAACTGTGTCTTCTATTTCCCACCACTAGGAAACAGAGCACTGTAAACACACATGGTGTGGGATTCCCTTCTGTATGCTGAGATTACCATTAATGAATAAAGAAACTGCTTTGGACCTATAGTAGGGCAGAACTTAGCTAGGCAAAGCAACCTCCCCAACACACACAATCTAGTCATAGGGACTTCCGTGTGCATTGAACACTGCTTCAAACTAAAAGTCACTGATGGCCTGTGTTGCATATTCAACCTGGATGCCATTGTGTGTGCTTGTTATCAGTTTTATTAATCTGGAAGCCTATATGTGAAAACATAACCCCCATTACCTATTCTTCACCTAAAGGCTCCCTCATCCTT
Organism: Microtus ochrogaster; assembly: GCF_000317375.1. Lineage (NCBI taxonomy): Eukaryota > Metazoa > Chordata > Mammalia > Rodentia > Cricetidae > Microtus > Microtus ochrogaster. Next base: position 6,747,696 of record NW_004949108.1, on the reverse strand, counting down.
TATATATTCAATACATTTACCCCATGGACTGTGTCTTCTGCTCCAGATCCGAGTCCCTAAGTTATGGTCACTCGTATGATCCCAGGTACTTCCTGGTTATGAGCCTGTATGTCACAATCTGGCTATTTCTTCATCCTGATTGGCACTCTGGCCATATCTTAGCAAGTTTTGTATTCCTGGATATTTCATTGGATGAGCAGGTATAGGAACCAATGAGTAATTTTTTAAAGGATTAATGTAGTTTTATTTTATGTATATTGGTGTTTTGCCTGCATGTATGTCTGTGTGATGGTATCAGGTCCTCTGGAACTGGAGGTAGTCATTTGTGAGTTCCCATATGTTGCACGAGAAGGGTGGCCCTTTGTTTGTCCCTGCTGCCCAGCTAGCTTACACCTGAAATAACCACATAAAAATTGTATTAATTAAATCACTGCCTGGCCCATTATCTATAGCCTCTTATTGGCTAACTCTCATATCTTGATTTAACCCATTTCTATTAATCTTTATATCACCAGAAGGTCGTGGCTTACCAGGAAAGATTCAGCATGTCTGATTCTGGCAGTTCCACGGCGGTTCTCTGACTCTGCTTTCTACCTCCCAGAATTCAGTTCTGTTTTCTCTGCCTATCTAAGTTCTGCCGTATCAACTAGGCCAAGGCAGTGGCTTTATTCATTTACCAATGAAAGCAACACATAAACAGAAGAACCTCCTATATCAACCATATGGGTATTGGGCATTGGCCTGGTTCCTCTGTAAGAGCAGCCAGTGTTTTTAACCACTTAGCAATCTCTCCAGGCCCCAATGCACAAAGTAGAAGGACCAATGTTGTAAGCTAGAAATAATCTTTCTAAGTCAGTGCTGGAATGAACAGCTTTTAGTTGTTATTTCAAAAAATAGACTCTTAGTAAAATACTCTCAATTTGTTAAACAATATACTTTAATTTACTTCTAAATACTGCATTGGAGTTGAGTTAGAGCAAATAGAAGATCTGATGGAATATGTGCTTGGCATGGGTAAAGGGGGGGAGGAAGTGAATTTAACAATTATCTACTCAAGACTAAGCACAGTTAGTGTTTCAGGTATTAAAATCCTGACGCTAATGACCCACGATAGCTATCATCATCTCCCTTTCAGTAAGGAGCATGTTAATTTCGCTTAGCTTTAAGATTAGAGAGCAAATGTGTTATAGAGTATGAATTTAAAACTAAGCTGTCTAACACCAAGACTTCAACTTTTGACCTTGATTTCTACCATTTCTTACTCTGGCAGATTGCATGTTTTATGAAGTCAATATAAGAGTCAAAAGATTCAATCTTAGCTTAGTGACACTCAACTCTACGGGGTGAAAATAGACACTAGGTTGATAGGCGCAAACATTTAAGTGTAGCCTGGTTTACACAGAGAGAGACTCTGCCCCAAAAAAGAGGAGAGATTGATAAATTAAGATGCCGTTTTTTAAAGTCATTAATCCCTCTTTGTTATCATCAAATATCCTTATTTTCTAAAAATAAGCAACCAGAGTTTGTTGACATATGATTACTACAAAACCAATGCAAAATTAAACATATAAATCATAGTACATTACAGACACAATAATAAGTGTATAATCAAATGTATTCTTATTGATCACAATTTATTTTAAAGTCATGAAAAGCCAGCAACAGTATGTCTGGACAAATACTTGATTGCACCCAGTTGATGGGATGTGGACAGCAGCACTGAGTTACACGATGAGAGCAACACTTCCTTTTCCACCTTCCTAGAAAAATATTGGTTAGACAAGGCAAATGACAGGCAGCTACTGAATATTAACCATGCAAGAACAAATAGGTGTGCAATAAACATCACTGCTAAATCTTGAGCTGGAACGGAAAAGGGAAATTTTTAAGAAATAAGCTTTTAAAGGCTGTCATCCAGCTACATTTATACAGGGTAGCACCCAAATGTAATTTTTTTTGTAGTCTCTTTAAGAAACAGGCCTGGGTCTAATCTGTGAATGCCAAAGTTCTTAAAGATGCTGTTTTTATTGATGACTAGAAGGACCTTAATATCTAGAAAATGTTGGAACTCTAGATGTGGTGAAGCCAGAAAGAAAGTGTAGATTTTTTTATGCCTGTCAGAGGTACTGGGACAGGGATCACCTCTGGAAATGACTATAGGGATTGCCTTTCCTGGCGTTTGAAGCAAGCAGAGCCATGCTTTTTTCTGTGTTTGGCCAAAGGCAAAGTTGTTGCTTTTGGAGATGAGAGATTATTTTTCTCAACAGCAGATTCTTCACAATTAGGTGGATCCTGATGTGAGAGCAATTTCCATTAGCTGAGTAGAAATGACTCATTACAGCTGGGCTTTGATTACCAGTGTCATTTCCTATTAAACATATTTTATATATCATACAGCGATCTTAATCTCAAAATTTATCCCCCAAATAAAGCATACTTTATTTATACTTAATACTTAAACTTAATAAGAGTGGGACAAATTGAGGGCCACTTGCCTACTGTCCCCAATCAGTACTTGTACAGGGTCCCTCTTACTCTTTGTGATGTTCTCCTGGATGTTAACTTGTGGGTTTAGGAAAAATGATTTGTTTTGTTTGTTTAATTGTTTTTTTCTCAATTCAGGGCTTATTTTTACTTTGCTGATATCACATAATAAACAAACCCAGACTTACGTCATCCAAAGTTTCTGAAAGAAGAAGTGGGACTCTAGAAATCAGCAGAAGTTTTGATCAGGTGATCCAAGCCATGTTTAACACCAAAATCTCAATGGAAAATACAAGACTTTTGTTTGTGAGAAATAAACATAGCTGGAAAACAAGTACAGGAAAATGTGGTGAAGGCTTGAATGGGTGAAAGTTTAGTCAGGGTTCTACCAAGAGCCTAGCCCATTATCAGGTTTGTGTGTGGGAAAAAATATTAATGAAATGTGTTCCAGCTTAGGCTGAGGTCAAAGTTCAGGGACCTGGAACAAAGAAAGACAATTAAGCAAAACTGGATTAACATTTTGTTTTGATTAGTCATGGGGATAAACATTCCAGACAATCCTTTAGGAGAGACCAAAAATGGGTCTGTGTCTGGTCCTATGCTTAAGTAAAAGAACACCTATTGTTTAGATAGTAAGCAGAAGGCTAATTTTTTTTTCCATAAAGTCTTAAGGAATGCAAAGACATGGCTGGATTTCTCTTACCTACATCTGTGTGATAGGCTCGTAGGACTCAGGTAAAATGCAACAGTGACACCCTGTTTATAAGGGTGTGAAGTCATATTGGTTCCAGACACAGTGGACCTCTGTCCTACAGCTATTATGCTAGGTCCAGGGTAGATGCTCCTTGGCAACCATTCTCAAAGTATGGGGGGTGGTTTTGCCCTGATTTGAAAAGTCCATTTAAAACCACTCTTTAGATTTCAATAAAATTGTATTGCGTGAGAATAAATTGGGATGCTAGGATCCAAAGTAAATAGCATCATAGAGAGTTTCTGGGCCAGCTCACTTGCTATGGCTTGTTCAGCCTATACTCTTATGTATCCCAGGACTACTTTCCCAGAATGACATCACCCACAGTGTGCTGGGGCCTCCCAAATTAATCACTAATCAAAAAATGCCCTACAGTCTTGTCTGCAGGTCAGTGTGATGGAGTCATTTACCCATCTGAAGATCCTGCTTCCTGGACGACTCTAGTTTTTGTCAACTTGCTAAAACCAAAATAAATAAATAAATAAATAAGGCGTCTATCCCAGCACACTACTGCTCTTTTTTTTCATTCTCCCCTTCAAGATTCAGGGCTCATGCAAATCTCTCCTAACTACACAGGGTCCTTCTTTCTGCAGATCTTCACACAACTTACTTACATAGTACCTTTGACATATATACAAGCATCACATTCCTGCACGTTTTGTGTATGTTTCTCTGCCTGTTCACAATAACCTGTAAGTCATAGCAGTCCCACATGCCAATCCGTCAGAACTCTGACTTGTCTAGTGAAGAGTGTCCCTAAATATTTGTGGAAAAATTAATACCGAGGGCCACTAAGATGTCCTTAGAGGTTAAGTCGTTTATCATTAAGACTGATTTGATAATCGCTGGAACTCCAGCAATAGAAGGAGAGGTTTGACCTATGATATTGTAAGGTATACTGTGGGCATGTTTACACCCCTTCTCTCTCTCTCTCTCTCTCTCTCTCTCTCTCTCTCTCTCTCTCTCTCTCTCTCTCTCT